>NW_026961565.1:0-19097 GCF_963924245.1 Chroicocephalus ridibundus | reverse complement strand
CACCTTGGCCTTGAACTGCTCGGGGCGCAGGCGGCCGCGGGAGATGCCCAGTTGGTTGGTGAAGACGACGAGCTGGGGGGGGGGGGGGGCAAAAAAAGCCGGGGGGGGGGGCGGTCAGTGGGGTCTGGGGTGGGTGGGGCAAAAAGGGGGGGGTCAGTGGGGTTTGGGGGGTCTGGGGGGAGCCCAGAGGGAGACGGAGGGCCCTGGCGGGGGGTGTCAGTGAGGTTTGGAGAGTCTGGGGGGGGGGTTAGAAGGTCGGGGGGGGGGCAAAAAGGGGGGGTCAGTGGGGTTTGGAGGGTCTGGGGGGGGGTTAGGAGGTCGGGGGGGGGCAAAAAGGGGGGGTCAGTGGGGTTTGGGGGGGGCTCTGGGGGGGTTTAGGGGGTCTGGGGGATGCAAAAAGGGGGGGTCAGTGGGGTTTGGGGGGGCTCTGGGGGGTTTAGGGGGTCTGGGGGATGCAAAAAGGGGGGGTCAGTGGGGTTTGGGGGGGCTCTGGGGGGGTTTAGGAGGTCTGGGGGATGCAAATGGGGGGGTCAATGGAGTTTGGGGGGGTTGAGGAGGTCGGGGGGGCAAAAAGGGGGGGTCAGTGGGGTTTGGGGGGGCTGTGGGGGGGGTTTAGGAGGTCGGGGGGGCAAAAAGGGGGGGTCAGGGGGGTTTGGGGGGCCCTGGGGGTGTCAGTGGGGTTTGCGGGGGGGGGGGCCAAGGGATCAGTGGGGTTCTGAGGGGGTTTAGTGAGTGGCGTTGGGGGGGGCAAAAGGAGGGTGTCAGTGGGGTTTGGGGGGGGGCCGGGGGGGGGTGGGGTTCAGTGGCATCTTGCGGGGGGGGCCTGGGGGGGTTCCAGGGGGAGCGGAAGGGGGTCAGCTGGCTCCTGGGGGGCCCCCAGTGGGGGGCTCAATGGGTTTTGGAGGGGGGGGGGGGGCCACACAGGGTTTGGGGGGGGGCCCGAGGGGTCATTGGGGTGGGTGGGGGGGTCACAGGGTTTGGGGGGGGCCCCATGGGGGGTCCTGGGGGGGCGGGGGGGTCTACCTTATACCCATCGCTCTGCAGCTGCTTCAGCTTCTTGGGGATCTCGGGGTACAAAATCCTGGCGGGGGGGAGGGAAGGGAGAATAGAAATGAGGGGGGGGCACCCCAAAATAGCACCCAGGACCGCCCCCCACCCTCCTGTGCCCCTGTCCCCCCCCCCGTCCCCCCCCCTCACCTCCAGTCATCGGGGCCGGTGGGAAACACCTTCCCCGACTTGGTGGTGATGAGGGTCCCGTCCAGGTCGAAGCCGGCGATCTTGGGGGGGGGGGGGCACGGGGGAGTTAAGGGTCATCCCCAAAAAAAAAGGGGGGGGGTCCCAGGAAAATGGTTGCCCCACCCCCTGAAAAAAAAGTCCCCCAAAAATAAAGGGGGGGCCCCCCAAAACAGGGCGGGGGGGGGACGTACCTGAGCGCTGGGGAGCAGGCCGGGGGGGGTGAAGACGAGGAGGGAGCTGTGCTGCTCCCACGCGCCGCGGGGGGGGGACAGAGGTTTGGGGGGGCCCCCCCGGAGTGGGGGGGGGGGGATGGGGGGGGGCTGCTGGGGGGGCCGTTTCGGGGGGCGGGGGGACCCCTCAAAGTGGAGCTGGTGGGGGTAAAGGCCGTTGACCAAGCAGAGGGTCTGGCCGGGGCGGAGGGTGGCGCGACCCCCCCGGCCCAGCGGTGCCCCCCCCACAGAAGTGGGGTTCACGCCTCGCTGTTGGGGGGGGGGGGGGGGGGGGAGATAGCGTCAGAGGGGGGTCCCAAAAACCCCTGGGGTCCCCCCCCATCAATCGCTCCCCTAACACCTTTATCCCCCCCCAGCTGCTGCAAACCCCCCCCCCTCCAATTTGCCCCGTGCCCCCCCCCCAAATTGCCCTGAGACCCGCAATTCCCCCCCTCCTAAAATGATCCCCCCCCCCAAACACCCCCCAGGGCCCCCCCAGTGCCCCCCCCAAACCCCCCCGGACCCCTTAAAAACCCCCAGGGGCCCCCAACAGCCCCCGCCCCCCCCTCCCCAAACACCCCCAGGGCCCCCCCAATGCCCCCCCCACCCCTTAATACCCCCCAGGGCCCCCCAACTGCCCCTGCCCCCCCCTCTCCAAACACCCCCAGGGCCCCTCACTACCCCCACGACCCTCCCAGGCCCCCCCCTACATCCAGCCCCCCCCCCCCCAAACTCCAGCCCCCTCCAAAAGCCCCATAACCCCCCCAAATCTCCCCCAGACCCCTCTCAGGGCCCCCCGAAGCCCCACAGAGCCCCCCCAAACACCCTTAGGCCCCCCCGAATGCCTCAGGGCCCCCCCCCCAATACCCCCAGCCCCCCCCCAAGCCCTCCGTACCCCCTTACTATGCCCCCAGGGCCCCCCCCAAAACACCTTTGGCCCCCCCAAACCCCCTCAGGGCCCCCCTTAAAGACCCCCAGCCCCCCCCCAAACCTCCCAGCCCCCCCCCAAAGACCCCAAGACCCCCCCGCCCCAAACCTCCCAGCCCCCCCCAAAGACCCCCAGACCCCCCCCCCCCCAAACCTCCCAGTCCCGTCCCCCAGCCGTCCCCCAACCACCCCCCAGGCCCCCCTTAAAGACCCCTAGGCCCCCCCTAAATCCCCCTCAGGCTCCCCCAGCCCCCCCCCAACCCCCCCCCCCAGGACCCTCATCATACCCCCAGGGCCCCCCCAAACCCCACCTGGGTGACCAGGGCCGTGCCCTCGGCGTAGTTGGCCACAATCTCCACTGCAAGGGGCGGGGGGGGTGAGAAATTGGGACCCCGGGACTCCCCCCCAATGCAGGAGAAGGCCGGGGGGGGGGGCCCAGGGGGTGTCCCCGGTCCCTCGGTGTGTGTGGGGGGAGGTCCGGAGGGGCTCCCGGTGTCCCGCGGATTGAGCCTGGGGGGCGTCTGAGGGGAGACTGGGGGGTCCCGGGGGTCCCGAGGGGCTCCCGGTGTCCCGGGATAGAGCCTGGGGGGGTCTGGGGGGAGACTGGGGGTCCCGAGGGGCTGCCGGTGCCCCGGGGCTGGCTCTGGGGGATCCCGGGGAGGCGCTGAGGGGCTGCCGATGCCCCGGGGCTGAGCCCCGGGAGGGGGGGGTCTGGGGGTTCCCGAGGGGCTCCCAGTGCCCCGGGAGTGAGCCCAGAGGGGGTCTGGGGGCTGCCGGTGCCCCGGGGCCCGGTCTCGGGGGGAGACTGGGGGGTCCCGACGGGGGCCTGAGGGGCGCCCGGTGTCCCGGGACTGAGCCCAGGGGGGATCTGGGGGCTCCTGGTGCCCCGGAGCTGGTTCTAGGGGGAGACTGGGGGGTTCCGAGTGGCTCCCGGGGCCGGGGCTGAGGGTACCCGGGAGTCACTGAAGGGCTCCCGGGGGGTTCCCGGTACCGGACGCACCCTGGCCGCGGGAGCACTTGCGGTCGGTGATGCCGGTGAGCGGCCCCCGGCCCAGCACCACGGTCTCGCCGTCGGGCAGCGGCACCGGCCCCCCCGCGCCCCGCAGCTCGCACCGCATCGCTCCCGCTCCCGCTCCCGCTCCCGCTCCCGCTCCGCCGGCCAGAGCCGCCGCTTCCGGTCCCCCGTCCTCTGCTTCCGGTCCCCCGTCCGCCGCTTCCGGTCTCTCCACTCCGCCGCTTCCGGTGGATGGTGGCGCCATGGCGCCCCCCTGGCGGCGGAGTGCGGGGTCGGTCCTCCGGCGGGGGGCCGGGTGCTGCCGGGGAGGGTGGGGAAGACCGGGGGGCACTGGGAGGGACTGGGAGGGACTGGGGGGGACACTAGGGGGGGGGTGGGCACGGGGGGGCGTTAGGGGGAAGTGGGAAAGACTGGGAGGGACTGGGGGAGGACTGGGAGAGGCGGGGGGGATCACTGGGGGGCACTGGGAGGCACTGGGAGGCACTGGGAAAGGCTGGGGGGGCACTGGTTTGGACTGGGAGGGGCTGGGGGACACTGTGAGGGACTGAGAGGGCGTGGGAGAGGCTGGGGGGGGTACTGGGGGGCACTGGGAGGGACTGGGAGAGGCTGGGGAAGGGACTGGGGGGAACTGTGAAGTGCCGGGGGTGGGGGGGGGCACTGGGAGGGACTGGTTTGGACTGGGAGGGGGCACTGGTGGGACTGGCTCCCCCCCCAGCCCCGGCCGCAGCCTCAGCAGGAGCCACAGCCAGGACGGGCCCGGCCTCGCACGAGGGTCCCCGTGACCCCCCTGGCTTCGTATGAGGGTCCCTATGACCCCCCCCCCCTCGCACAAGGACCCTCGTGACCCCCCCCCCCCGTCCTCACACAAGGGTCCCCGTGACCCCCCCCCTCTCTTGCACGACGACCCTTGTGACCCCCCCCCATCCTTGCACAACGGTCCCTGTGACCCCCCCCGGCCTCATCTGAGGGTCCCTGTGACCCCCCCTCCTCGCACGAGAACCCCTGTGACCCCCCCCCCCCGTCTTCACACGAGGATCCCCATGACCACCCCCCTGCACGAGGACCCTCGTGCCCCCCCCCCGGCCTCGCACAAGGGCCCCCATGACACCCCCCCTCCTTCTGACACAAGGACCGTCATGACCCCCCCCCCCCCATCGTTGCACGAGGGTCCCCGTGACCCCCCCCGGGCTCATATGAGGGTCCCCGTGACCCCCCCCTCTGCCACCAACTGTCACCTTTATTGGCCCCGGGGGCCACCGCGAGCGCAGGGGACACTCGGTGTCACTGTGTTTGTCCCGTTGTCGTGTCACCCCCCCCATACACACACACACACACTCTCTCGTGCGTCGCACGAGGGTCCGTGCGGGATCTGGTTCCCGGATGCCACCGCGGCCACCGGTGAAACCCAAGACGGTGCCGGGGGGGGGGGGGGGGTGGGGTGTGACAAGGTGGGGGGGAGGGTGCTGGTGTGAGCACCCGCTCGTGCGACAGCCTGGCTGGGGGAGGGGGGGCTCCACGTGCGCCCTCCTGCACCCCCCCGTGTCTCCTCGTGCGTGCTCCTGCGGCCTCGTGCAACACCCCCCCACCCCCCCGTGCGGCCTCGTGCGTCCTCGTGTAGCCACGGCCGCGCTCGTGCGTCCTCGTGCAACCCCCCCCGTGTGTCCTCGTGTGTCCTCCTGCAGCCGTGGGCATGCTCGTGCGTCCTCGTGCATCACCGTGTGTCCTCGTGCGCCCTCGTGCACGCTCACGGGTCCTTCTGCGCGCTCGCCTGTCCCCGCGCTTCCTCGTGCAGCCGGCGGCCCCCTCGTGCGCGCTTGTCCTTGTGCGCCCTGACGTCTCTTCGCGCGTCCCCGTCGTGCCCCCTTGTCCGTCCTCGTGCGCCCTCGTGCGCCCCCGTTTGTCGTTGTGCCCCCTCATTCGTCCTTGTGCCCACTCGTGCCCCCTCGTTGGTTCTCGTGCATGCTTGTGCACGCTCCTTTATCCTCGTGGCCCCTCGTGCCCCCCGGGTTGTCCTCGTGCCCCCTCCTTTGTCCTCGTGCCCCCTCGTGCGCTTGTACGCGCTCACTTATCCTCGTGCCCCCCGATTGTCCTCGTGCCCCCCGATTGTCCTCGTGCACCCTCGTGTGCCCTCATTTATCCTCGTGTCCCCTCGTTTGTCCTTGTGCATCCTCGTGCCCGCTCATGCCCCCCCGGTTGTCCCCGTGCCCCCTTGCGCACGCTCGTTTACCCTCGTGCCCCCTCGTGCCCCCCTGATTTTCCTCGTGCCCCCTCGTTTGTCCCCGTGCCCCCCCGATTGTCCTCGTGCCCCCTCGTTTGTCCTCGTGCGTCCTCGTGCGTCCTTGTGCCCGCTCACTTACCCTCGTGCCCCCTCATTTACCCTCGTGCCCCCCCGATTGTCCTCGTGCCCCCTCGTTTGTCCTCGTGCGTCCTTGTGCCCCCCCCGATTGTCCTTGTGCATCCTCGTGCCCCCCCGATTGTCCTCGTGCGTCCTCGTGCCCGCTCATTTACCCTCCTGCCCCCCCGATTGTCCTCGTGCATCCTCGTGCCCCCCCGATTGTCCTCGTGCGTCCTCGTGCCCCCCCTGATTGTCCTCGTGCCCCCTCATTTACCCTCGTGCCCCCCCGATTGTCCTTGTGCCCCCTCGTTTGTCCTCGTGCATCCTCGTGCCCCCCCCGATTGTCCTCGTGCCCGCTCATTTACCCTCGTGCCCCCCCCGATTGTCCTCGTGCGTCCTCGTGCCCGCTCATTTACCCTCCTGCCCCCCCCCCGATCGTCCTCGTGCCCCCCTCCCCTCCCCCTCCCCCCCCCCCCCAAATCTCACACCTGGGTGACCAGCCTCCCCCCCTGCCCCCCCCCCCGCCTCCCCGTCCAGCACCCCCCCTTCCCCCCCGGCCTTGGGGGGCCGCCCGGGGGAGGGGGGCGGGGGGTGGTAGGGGCAGGGGGGGGCGGGGGCGTACTCCCCCCCCTCCTCCCCCCGCAGCTCCCGCCGGTAGAAGTAGCTGAAGTTGGAGACGATGACGGGGACGGGGAGGGAGATGGTGAGGACGCCGGCGATGGCGCAGAGGGACCCCACCAGCTTCCCCCCGACGGTGACGGGGGCCATGTCCCCGTAGCCCACCGTGGTCATGGTGACCACGGCCCACCAGAAGGCCTGGGGGATGGAGGTGAAGGAGGTGGCGGCGTCTTCGGCCTCGGCGAAGTAGACGGCGCTGGAGAAGAGGACGACGCCGATGAGGAGGAAGAAGATGAGGAGCCCCAGCTCCCTCATGCTGGCCCGCAGCGTCTGGCCCAAGATCTGCAGGCCGGTGGAATGGCGGGATAACTTGAACACCCGGAAAACCCGCACCAGACGGATGACGCGGAGGATGGCCAGGGACATGGCGGGTTGGCCCACGCCCCGCTGCCGGGCTAATTCCGTCCCCAGGGCTACGAAATAAGGGGCGATGGCTACCAAGTCGATGAGGTTCATGGCGTTGCGGAAGAAGGCGGTTTTGCTGGGACTGGCCAAAAGGCGAACGAGCAGCTCCAGGGAGAACCAGCAGATGCAGACGGTCTCCACCACGAAGAAGGGGTCGGTCAGGCTGCCCCGCGGCGGGGGGGACGCGGTCGGGGGCGGCAGCGGGGGCGGGGAGGAGGCGTTGAGGGGGGCGGAGACGGGGTCTGGGGTCTGGGGAGGGAGATATGGGGGGGGGGGGAAGGGTTAGGGGGTGCGGGGGGTGGACACCGGGAGGGGGGGTGGGGGGCAGAGATCGCCCAGACCCCCCGGGTCCACCATCCGCCGTGGGTCAATGGGGTTAGAGCCCAGCCAGACCCCCAGATCCACCACCCGCCGTGGGTCAATGGGGGTCAGAGCCCGCCCAGACCCCCAGATCCACCACCCACCGTGGGTCACTGGGGGTCAGAGCCCACCCAGACCACCAGATCCACCACCCACCGTGGGTCAATGGGGTTAGAGCCCGCCCAGACCCCCAGATCCACCATCCGCCGTGGGTCAATGGGGGTCAGAGCCCGCCCAGACCCCCAGATCCACCACCCACCGTGGGTCACTGGGGGTCAGAGCCCAGCCAGACCCCCAGATCCACGGCCCACCGCGGGGGAATGGGGGTCAGAGCCCAGCCAGACCCCCAGATCCACCACCCACCGTGGGTCGATGGGGTTAGAGCCCACCCAGACCCCCAGACCCACCACCCACCGTGGGTCAATGGGGGTCAGAGCCCACCCAGCCCCCCAGATCCACCACCCGCCGTGGGTCAATGGGGTTAGAGCCCTCCCAGACCCCCAGATCCACCACCCACCGTGGGTCAATGGGGTTAGAGCCCACCCAGACCCCCAGATCCATCACCCACCGTGGGTCACTGGGGGTTAGAGCCCACCCAGACCCCCAGATCCACCACCCACCGTGGGTCAATGGGGGCCAGAGCCCAGCCAGACCCCCAGATCCACCACCCACCGTGGGTCAATGGGGTCAGAGCCCACCCAGACCCCCAGATCCACCACCCACCGTGGGTCAGTGGGGGTTAGAGCCCACCCAGACCCCCAGATCCACCACCCACCGTGGGTCAATGGGGGCCAGAGCCCACCCAGCCCCCCAGATCCACCACCCACTGTGGGTCAATGGGGTTAGAGCCCACCCAGACCCCCAGATCCACCACCCGCCGTGGGTCAATGGGGTTAGAGCCCACCCAGACCCCCAGATCCACCACCCACCGTGGGTCAATGGGGTTAGAGCCCACCCAGACCCCCAGATCCACCACCCACCGTGGGTCAATGGGGTTAGAACCCACCCAGACCCCCAGATCCACCACCCACCGTGGGTCAATGGGGGCCAGAGCCCACCCAGACCCCCAGATCCACCACCCGCCGTGGGTCAATGGGGTTAGAGCCCACCCAGACCCCCAGATCCACCACCCACCGTGGGGGAATGGGGGTCAGAGCCCACCCAGACCCCCAGAACCACCACCCACCGTGGGGGAATGGGGGTCAGAGCCCAGCCAGACCCCCAGATCCACCACCCACCGTGGGTCAATGGGTTTAGAGCCCACCCAGCCCCCCAGATCCACCACCCACCGTGGGTCACTGGGGGTCAGAGCCCACCCAGACCCCCAGATCCACCACCCACCGTGGGTCACAGGGGTTAGAGCCCACCCAGACCCCCAGATCCACCACCCACCGTGGGTCAATGGGGTTAGAGCCCACCCAGACCCCCAGATCCACCACCCGCCGTGGGTCACTAGGGTTCAGAGCCCACCCAGACCCTCAGATCCACCACCCGCCGTGGGTCACTAGGGTTCAGAGCCCACCCAGACCCCCAGATCCACCACCCGCCGTGGGTCGTGGAGGGTTAGAGCCCACCCAGATGGTTGGGTGCCCTCCCTGGGGTGATGGATGGGGTTAGAGCCCACCCAGACCCCCAGACCCACCACCCACAATGGATTTATATGGGGGGTAGAGCCCACCCAAATGCCTGGGCCCCAGGAGATGGAGAAGGAGGGGAAGGAGGAAGAAGAGGAGGAAGAGCAAGAAGAAAAAGAAGAGCGTGAGCAGAGGAAGAAGAGGAGAAAGGGTAGGGGCAGAGAAAGAGAAGGAGGAAGAAGAGGAGAAAGAGAAAGAAAACGAGGAAGAGTAGGAGCAGAGAAAGAGGAGGAGGACGAGGAAGAGGAAGAGGAGGAGGAAGAGGAAGAGGAAGAGGAGGAGAAACAGAAGAATGACAACAAGGAATAGCAGGAATAGGAAGAGCAAAATGATGAAGATGAGGAGGAGAAGAATAAAAAAGAAAAGGAGGAAGAGAAGGACTAAGACAACGAAGAAGGAAGAGGACGAAAAAAATGGAAAATGATGGTGATGATGATGATGAAAAGAAAAATAAGAATAAAAAGAATGAGAACAATGATAAGGATGATGATGAGGAGGATGAGGACGACGAGGAAGCGGCTAAGAAGGGAATATGATGATGAGAAGCTGAAGGAGGATGATGGGGATGACGAGGACATTAGTGATGAGAGATGGAGGAAAGGAGGATGATGAAGGGCTGAAGATGATGAGGAAGAATGGGAAAATAGGAAGAAAAGCAGAAATGAAAAAAGATGTGAAGGGAGTGATGAAGATGATGACGATAAGAGGATAAAGAAAAGAAACACAATGAAAGGAAGGTTGAAGATGTTGGTGATGAGAAGGTTGAGAAGCGTGAAGATGAAGAGGAGGAGTGGTGACGAGGAGGAGGGTGATCAAGAGGATGAGGATGGCAAGGATGAGGACGGTGATGATGAGGATGGTGGGGACGATGAGGAAGATTTGCGGGGGGGGAACTCATTTGCAGCGAGGGCTCCCAGGCTGGAACTGAAGCGGAGTCTCCAGGCGGGAGGAAGAGGAGGAGGAGGAGGAGGCTGACAAAAAGAGTGAGGAACAAAAAGACGAGGATGATGATGATGAAGATTATGAGAAAAGTTGTGATGAGAAAAAAATGGAGAAGATGGAGGAGGACGAGGAGAATAAAGATGACGATGACGATGGTGACAAGCAAGAGAAGGAAGAGGATAACGACAGTGGTGAGGATGACGATGGTGAGAACGACGATGATGAAGATGGTGAGGATGAAAATGCGGATGATGAGGTTGAGGATGGGGAGGAGGAGGGTGGGGATGGAGACGATGAAGAGGAGGATGGGGAGGAGGATGACGTCGAGGATGGGGAGGATGAGAATGAAGAGGATGAGGATGGGGAGGAGGATGATGAGGTGGAGCATCATAAGTGAGGAGGAAGATGGTGAGGATGAGGAAGGTGGGGCTGAGGATACAAAGGATGGTGAGGATGAGGATGATGAAGTTGAGCATGGTGAGGATGAAGATGGTGAGGATGAGGGTGATGGGGCTGAGAATCATGCGGATGAGGATGGTGGGAAAGGAGATTGTGTGGATGAGGATGATGAGGCTGAGGATGAAGAAAGTGAGGATGAGGAGGGTGGGGCTGAAGATACCAAGGATGGTGAGGATGAGGAGGTTGAGGATGGTAAGAGTGAGGATGAGGATGGTGAGGATGAGGATGGTGAGGAGGAGGATCCTAAGGGCGAGGATGAAGGTGGTGAGGATGAGGAAGGTGCTGAGGATACTGAGGATGGGGAGGATGAGGATGGGGAGGATGAGGATGGTGAGTTTAAGGATCATAAGGGTGAAGCTGAGGATGGTGAGGATGAGGAAGGGGAGGCTGAGGATACCAAGGATGGGGAGGATGAGGATGACAAGGTTGAGGAGGAGCGTGGTGAGGATGAAGGTGCTGAGGATGGGGAGGATGAGGATGGCGAGGACGAGGATGAAAAGGTTGAGGATCATGAGGATGGTGAGGATGAGGATGGCGAGGATGAGGATGAAGAGGTTGAGGATCATGAGGATGAGGATGAGGGTGGTGAGGATGAGGGTGGCGAGGACGAGGATGAAAACGTTGAGGATCATGAGGATGGTGAGGATGAGGATGATGAGGTTGAGGGTCAGAAGCATGAGGATGAAGACGACTAGGTTGAGAATCATAAGGGTGGGGATGAGGATGGTGAGGATGAGGATGAAAAGGTTGAGGATCATGAGGGTGAGGATGAGGATGGCGAGGATGAGGATGGCGAGGACGAGGATGAAAAGGTTGAGGATCATGAGGGTGGTGAGGATGAGGATGATGAGGTTGAGGGTCAGAAGCATGAGGATGAAGACGACTAGGTTGAGAATCATAAGGGTGGGGATGAGGATGGTGAGGGTGAGGATGAAAAGGTTGAGGATCATGAGGATGAGGATGAGGGTGGTGAGGATGAGGGTGGTGAGGATGAGGATGGCGAGGACGAGGATGAAAAGGTTGAGGATCATGAGGATGGTGAGGATGAGGATGATGGGGTTGAGGGTCAGAAGCATGAGGATGAAGACGACTAGGTTGAGAATCATAAGGGTGGGGATGAGGATGGTGAGGGTGAGGCCGAGGAGGGTGAGGCTGAGGAAGGTGAGGCCGAAGACCGCGTACCCGCCACTCACCTGAGCTGCCCCCTCCCCTCCGACCCGGAACTGGGGCAGGGTCTCCAAGCAGAAGACCACGATGGAGACGAGGATGACGAGGACGGAGAGCAAGGCCACGGCGCGGGCGGCCGGCGAACTCTCGGGGTGTTCGCACAACAGCCACGCCCGGCGCTGCAACCTCCCGCCGGGCAGAGGCTGGGCCACCTCCACCGCGAAGCCTTCGGCCTCGCGCAGCCTTCCTTCGGCTTCGGCTCCCAACTGGTAGAAACGTAACTCTTCCAAGAAGACGTCTAAGGGGACGTCGGGCGGGCGGCGGAGTCTTCCTCCCGATTGGTAATAGTAGAGGACGGCGCCGAAGGCTCCCCGGTGGCGGTCGAAGAAATACTCGCGGCGTTGGGGGTCGAAGTAGCGGCGGCGGCGCCGGGGGTCGCCCAAAAGGGTGTCGGGGAAACGGAGGAGGGTCCTCCCCAAGGTCTCGAACCGCCGCCCCGCCACGTTGATGGCCACCCGTTCGCAACAGCCCACCGGTTCCCCCATGGCCGGGGGACCCCCGCTGGGGGGGAAAGAAGGGGGGGATGGGCCCGAGGGCAGGGTGGGGGTGGGGGTGGGGGGTGGGGCGCGGCTACGGAGCTGGGGGACCCCTAAACTCTTAGGGGTCTACGGCGTTGGGGGACCTTCAAGGTCCTTGGGGGTCCTTCAGGGCTCTACAGTGTTGGAGGAACCTCGAGGTCCTACAGGGGGGTCAACGGGTTGGGGGGGGGGGGGGGCCTCAAGGTTCTTGGGGGTCCCACAAGGGCCCTAGAGATATGGGGGGGCCCCTAAACTCTTGGGGGTCTACAGCGTTGGGGGATCTTGGAGGTCGTTGAAGGTCCCGCAAGGGGTCTACAGATATGGGGGACCCTCAAGATCCTTGGGGGTCTCACAGGGGGTCTCCAGCAATGGGGGGCCCTCGAGATCCTTGGGGGTCCCACGAGGGCCCTAGAGATATGGGGGGGACCCTAAACTCTTGGGGGTCTACAATGTTGGGGGACCTTCAAGGTCCTTGGGGGTCCGATGGGGTTTACAGAGTTGGAGGAACCTCGAGGTCCTACAGGGGGTCGGCAGATTACGGGGGTCCCTCGAGGTCCGTGGGGGTCCTACGGGGACCCTACAGATATGGGGCACCCCCTAAGCTTTTGGGGGTCCCACAGGAACCCCGCGGTGATGGAGGACCCTCAAGGTGCTTGGGGGTCCCACAGGACCCCTACAGATATGGGGCACCCCCTAAAATCTTGGGGGTCTTGGAGGGGTCTACAGCTTCGGGGGACCCTCGAGGTCCTTGGGGGGGTCCCCAGAGATGTGGGGCACCCCCTAAACACTTGGGGGTCCCACAGGAACCCTACGGCGATGGAGGAACCTCAAGGTGCTTGGGGGTCCCACAGGGCCCCTACAGATATGGGGCACCCCCAAAGTCTTTGGGGGTCCCACAGGGTCCCCCCTTGTGTTACCGGGTCACCCCCCCTCCCTCCAGGACCCCCCAGGCCTCCTCTGGCTGTGGGTCTCCTGTCACCGGGGCACCCCCGAACCTGCCGTCACCCGTCACCGGGTGTCCCCAACCCCGATCACCGGGTGTCCCCAACACCACCGTCCCCCTGTCACCAGGGCATCCCCCGCCCCGTCACCGGGTGTCCCCGACCCCTGTCACCAGGTGTCCCCCCCCCTGACGCTCAGGTGTCCCCAACCCCTGTCACCCTTCACTGGGTGTCCCCGACCACTGTCCCCTTGTCACCAGGTGTGTCCCCCCAGGTGTCCCCAACCCCTGTCACCCTTCACCGGCTGTCCCCCCCTGTCACCCGGCTGTCCCCAACCACTGTCCCCTTGTCACCCGGGTGCCCCCAACCCCTGTCACTGGGTGTTCCCAATCCCTGTCACCCTTCACCGGGTGTCCCCCCCTGTCACTGGGTGTCCCCAACCCCTGTCCCTGGGTGTCCCCCCCCGTCCCCTGGGGTGTCCCCAACCCCTGTCCCCCGTCACCGGGTGTCCCCGACCCCGCCGTCCCGCTGTCACCGCCGCCGTCCCGTAAACAGGGTGGCCCCGCGGTGTCGGGTTCCCCCCCGCGGGCTAAAAATAACGGGGTGGGGGGGGGGTTGGGGGGGGGGGGAGGTGGGTGCCCGGACGCCTGGGTCCTCTCCGGGCCCTGCCCCCCCCCCCCCCCTTGTCACCCGCTGTCCCCAAGGAGGGGACCCAGGTGTCCGAGGCCGTGTCAGCCCCCCATGGCGACAACGAGGCGGGGGGGGGGGGGGAAGGGGGGGGGGGGTGTCACCCTGGTTGCTGTGGGGTGATGGGGGGGGGGTGGGGTGGGTGTGTCATCCTCGTTGCCATGGCAACGGCACGCTGTTGTCACCCTCATGGCTGGGGATGGGATGGGGAGGGGGGGACACCCCGCTTGCTACGGGGTGATGGGGGGGGTGGGGGTGTCACACACACCACCACCCCCCCCCCGCCCCCCCCGGTTGCTACGGCAACAAAAAGAGGTGTCACCCTGGTTGCTATGGGGAGGGGGTTGTGTCACCCTGGTTGCTATGGCAACGGCACGGTGTTGTCTCCCCGGTTGCTACGGCAGGGACACGGGGGGGGGGGTGGGGGGGTGGGGTGTCACCCCCAGTTGCTATGGCAACGGCACAGGGAGACAGCCTGGTTGCTATGGGACCGTCGGGGGGGGGGGAGGCGACACCGCTCGTCACCTCCCGGTTGCTATGGCAACGAAAAAAAAGGGTGACATCCCGGTTGCTATGGCAACGGCGGGGGGGGGGGGGGGGGATGGGGGTGTCGCCCCCGGTTGTTGTGGGGCAGGGACAGGGGGTGACACCCCGGATTCTGTGGCAAGGACCGGAGGGTGTGTGTGGAGGGGTGTGTGTGTGTGTCACCCTGGTTGCTATGACAACGAAACGGGGTGTCCCCCTGGTTGCCATGGGAGGGAGGGGTGGTGGGGGGGGTGTCACCCCGGTTGCTATGACAATGAGACGGGGTTGCCCCCCCACACACACACCCCCGGTTGCTAGGAGACCCCCGAGCCGCTCTCCCGGTTGCTATGGCGGCGTGTCCCCTCCCCGTTGCTATGGCGGGGCTGGGGGGGGCGGGGCCTCCCCGTCGCTACGGCGGGGACTCTTTCTCCCCCCCCCTCCCCTCCCCGCGCCCCGGCGGAGGGATCTGCCTCGCGCTTTCGCCGCGCAAGCCTCGCTCCTCCCTCCCGCTGGCTCCGCCCCTTCCTCCTCCGCCGCAACGAGTCCCGGCTCCCGCCGCGGTGCTGCGGCCGCGCGTGCGCAGAGCGGCGCGGAGCGGCCAGGCCCGAGCGGGCGGAGGGAGCGCGAGCGCCCGAGGGGTCCGTGACCGGGGGGGGGGGGGGGGCGGTGTCACGAGGGGCGGGGCGGGGGGGGGGGGGGGGGGGTGGTCGTGGGTGGGGGGGGGGAGGGGAAGGGTCCATGGTGGGGGGGCTGGGGGAGGAGAGGGGCCTGGGGGGGGCGGGAAGGGCCTGGTGAGGGGATGGGCCCCGGTGTGGGCCTGGGGTGGGGGGGCGGTGGGGCCTGGGAGCCCTGGGGGGGGGTCAGGTGTGGGGCTGGGGGGGATCGGTGTGGGGTTATGGGGTTCCGGGGGAGTCAGGTGTGAGGCCTGGGGGGGTCCCGATGTGGGATTATGGGGGTGTGGGGGGTGTCAGGTGTGGGGTTACGGGGGCCTGGGCGTTCCGCAGGGGTCAGGTGTGGGGCTGGGGGAGTCGCTGGGGGGTCATGGGGTCCCGGGGGGGGGTCAGGTGTGGGACTGCGGGGGGCCTGAGGGGCCCGCTGTGGGGTTATAGGGAGCCGAGGGGGTCAGTTGGGGGGTTATGGGGCTTCGGGGGGTGTCCAGTGTTTGGTTATGGGGCAGAGCAGGCCTGAGGGGGGGCTGGTGTGGGGCTGTGGGAGTTTATGGGGGTCAGTGGGGCGCCTGGTGTAGGGTTATGAGGGGCTGGGGGGGGCACGTGGGGTTATGGGGGGGTGGGGGGGGGCCTACTGTGGGGTTATGGGGGGGTGGTTTGGGGCTGGGGAGGGTTCCGGTGTGGGGTTATGGGCTCTCGGAGGGATCGGTGTGGGGCTGGAGGGTTCGGGGGGGGCATCGGTGTGGGGCTGGAAGGGGGGGGATTGGACTGGGGGGGGTTATTGGGGTCTGGGGGGTGGGGGGGGGGCTGGTATGGGGCTGGGGGCTCCGGGGAGGTTCTATGGGGCTTCAGTGGGGGTACGGGGTTTGGGCGGGGGGGGGGAGTATATGGGGGGTGCTGACCCCCCCACTGTGTCCCTCCCCCCCCCCCCAGACGGCCCCACGATGACGCAGTTCCTGCCCCCCAACCTCTTGGCCCTTTTGGCCCCCCGGGACCCCATCCCCTACCTGCCCCCCCTGGAGAAGCTGCCCCACGAGAAGCACCACAACCAGCCCTACAGCGGCATCGCCCCCTACATCCGCGAGTTCGAGGTAGCCCCCCCCCCCCCGCCCCCCCCACCTCCAGCACCCCCTCAACCCCCCCGCCCCCCCACCACTTCACCCCCACATCTCCCCACAGGGACCCCCGTGATGCCCCCCCCACCGCCGACCCGCGCTGAGACGCGGGAGGAACGCATGGAACGGAAGGTACGTCCCGATTCCCGCCCCCCCGAAAAAAAAAAATGGGGTGCAGAGCCCGCTGTGGGGTGCAGCTCCCTCGGCCGTGGGGCTGGGGATGATGGGGGGGGGGGCCCAAAACTGACAGTTGCCCGCCCCCCCCCCCCCCAAATCCTGACCCCAATGCAGTTTTTGGGGGTACGGGGCTGGCCCTCCTCCCCTCTCTCAGGTTTTAGGGGATCCTCCTGGATTTTAGGGATCCCCCTTGGATTTTAGGGACCCCTCCCAGGTTTTGGGGGGGTCTGGGGGCTCCCCTGAGGTCACACCCCTCCCCCCCTTTTTTTTTGGCTCCCTTCCCCCCCCCCCCACCCCCCCAAAACAGCGGCGGGAGAAGATCGAGCGAAGGCAGCAGGAGGTGGAGAGCGAGCTCAAGATGTGTAAGTTTGGGGGGGCTCCTGGGGCGGGGGGGGGATCCCCCTTTTTTCTCTCACCCCGCCCTGAACCCCCCCCTTTTCCTCTGACCCCTCCCGACCCCCCCTTTTCCTCTTGCCCCCCCCCCACCAGGGATCCCCACAACGACCCCAACGCCCAAGGAGACGCCTTCAAGACCCTCTTCGTGGCCAGAGTGGTGAGTGAGCTCCCCCCGATCTTTGGGGTCCTCTGCTAATCTATGGGGCTCCCCCCAATCCTTGGGGGTCCCCCACTTTTTTTGGGGTCCTCCTTTAATCTGTGGGGCTCTCCCCTCATCCTTGGGGTTCACCCCCCTCCCCCCCAATCTGGGGGGGGTCTGCCAAATCCTTGGGGCCTTTTCTAATCTATGGGGCTCCCCCCAAGTCTTGAGGGGTCCCCCACGTCCCTGGGGGCCTCTCCCAATCTTTGGGGTTCCCCCTTAATCTATGGGGGGCCCCTAATCCTTGGGGTTCCCCCCGAAGGGGGTCCCCCTTATCCTTGGGGTCCCCCTTATCCTTGGGGTCCCCCTTATCCTTGGGGTCCTTTCTAATCTATGGGCCTTTCCTGTAATCTGTGGGGCTCCCCTCCAATCCTGGGGGGGTCCCCCCTGTCCTGGGGACCTCCCCAATCTTTGGGTCCCCCCCTAATCTATGGGGGTCCCCTAATCCTTGGGGTGTCCCCCCCCCAAAGGGGTCCCCCTTATCCTCGGGGTCATCTCTAATGTATGGGCCTCTCCTGTGATCTATGGGGCTCCCCTCCCAATCCTGGGGGCTCCCCCCTGTCCTGGGGGCCTCCCCCAATCTTTGGGGTCCCCCCTAATCTATGGGGGTCCCCCTAATCCGTGGGGCCCCCCCCACTACACCGAAGGGGGTCTTCCAAATCCTTGGGGCCCCCTCTGATCTATGGGGCTGTCCCCTAATCTATGGAGATCTCTCTCAGTTTTAAGGGTGGGCACCCAACAATCTGTGGGCCCCCCCCCCAAAATCTGTGGGGCACCCCCCAATCCCTGTGACCCCTGCAATTTGGACGCAACCCCCGCTTTTTCCTTCCCCCCCCCGACAGAACTACGACACGACGGAGTCGAAGCTGCGACGCGAATTCGAGGTCTACGGCCCCATCAAGCGGGTGAGCGCGGGGGTTCCCCCCCCCCCACCACATACACCACCGACACCCCCCTGACACCCCCCCAAACCCCCTTCTTGGCGGGGGGGGACGGCGTGGGCGAGGCTTCCCTTTTTTCACCTTTTCTTCGGAACGCGCAGATCTACATGGTGTACAACAAGCGCTCCGGGAAGCCGCGCGGCTACGCCTTCATCGAGTACGAGCACGAGCGGGACATGCACTGTGAGTACCCCCCGCCGCCGCCCCCCCTTCCCCCCTCCAACCGCATGTCCAACCTCCCAACCGCAGCCCGGCCGGCCCCGGGCCCGGGGGGGGGCCCCCAGGTAAGTACAGGCCGGGGGGGGAGGGGGGGGGAGGAGAGGGGAGGAGACGTACAAGCGACCGAGGTGCCGGGTTGGAGGTGGCTGAGCTCTAGGTGATGGTGGCTACCGACAGCCAAGGCTCCGGGTGACCGAGTTGTAGGCGATGGAGGCAACAGGCGACCGAACTGTAGGCAAGCGTGGCTACCGGCGACCAAGCTATAGGTGGTCGAGGGTACTGGCGACCAAGTCATAGGTGGCCAAGGCTACCGGTGGCTAGGGGTACAGGCGGCCAAGGCTACCGATGGTCAAGGCTGCAGGCGACCAAGTTGTAGGCAATGGGGGCAACAGGCGACCAAACTATAGGCGACCTAGGCTACCGGTGGCCAAGGCTACGGGCAACTGAACTATAGGTGGCCAAGGCTGCCAGTGGCTAGGGGTACCGGCGGCCAAGGCTACCGACGGGCCAAGGCTACAGGCAACCACACTGTAGGCAATGGGGGCAACAGGCGACCAAACTATAGGCAACCTAGGCTACCGGTGGCCAAGGCTACGGGCGACCAAACTACAGGTGGCCAAGGCTGCCGAGTGGCTAGGGGTACAGGTGGCTAAGGCTACCGACGGCCAAGGCTACAGGCAACCACATTGTAGGCAATGGGGGGCAACAGGCGACCAAACTATAGGCAACCAAGGCTACCGGTGGCCAAGGCTACGGGCGACCAACTACAGGTGGCCAAGGCTGCCGGTGGCTAGGGGTACAGGTGGCTAAGGCTACCGACGGCCAAGGCTACAGGCAACCACATTGTAGGCAATGGGGGCAACAGGCGACCAAACTATAGGCAACCAAGGCTACCGGTGGCCAAGGCTACGGGCGACCGAACTATAGGTGGCCAAGGCTACCAGTGGCTAGGGGTACAGGCGGCCAAGGCTGCCGATGGTCAAGGCTACAGGCGACCAAACTACAGGCAACCAAGGCTACTGGCGGCCAAGGCTACTGGCGACTAAACTATAGGTGGCCAAGGCTGCCGGTGGCTAGGGGTACAGGCGGCCAAGGCTACCGACGGCCAAGGCTACAGGCAACCACACTGTAGGCAATGGGGGCAACAGGCGACCAAACTATAGGCAACCAAGGCTACCGGTGGCCAAGGCTACTGGCGACCAAACTATAGGTGGCCAAGGCTGCCGGTGGCTAGGGGTACAGGCGGCCAAGGCTACCGACGGCCAAGGCTACAGGCAACCACAC
>NW_026961564.1:0-55892 GCF_963924245.1 Chroicocephalus ridibundus | reverse complement strand
GAAGTGGCGATTATGTTTAGACTTTCTCGGAACTGCTTCAAATCAACTAGATATCTTTGTGCTGTAAATCTCCCAACAGCCAAACGCAAAAGCAGCAAACATCTCGCTGTATGTCCCACATCCAAAGTGCCAAGAGAGAGCTTGCTCTCCCTGTCTTTGAGTACTGTTTTCGCTGTGCCGGTTACCTCTTTGCTAACATTCTCTTCAGCGCTGCAGGGAAACCAGGAACCACGTGGAGAAGGCACCCACACTGAAAGTGCCTGGAGGGAACATTGGGGCTTCTTCTCAGTGTCTCTGACATAGGGTTTCACTGTCCCGGAAAGTCTCTGCTAACACCCTGCAGAGCGCTGTGCCCAATCTACAGAAACGTCTTGCGGTATCTCCTACAGGGAAAGTGCCAGGAGGGAACTGTCCATCTTGTTCTCAGTGTCTCTGAGAATTGCTCTGATTATCTGTGTGACCTCTTTGCTAAGACTCTCCAGAGAGCCGTCCTCAAAACCAACACACATCTTGACATATCTCCCACATTGATCGCAGTGTCTCCAGAAACGGCATTCAAGGAGCCAGGACCTTTTCTCCCTACACTGTCCATTGAGTTGTCCTCAAAACCAATATACATCCTGCTGTATCTCCCACGTGGAAAGTGCCAGGAGGGAGAAGTGGGGATTATGTTTAGACTTTCTCGGAACTGCTTCAAATCAACTAGATATCTTTGTGCTGTAAATCGCCCAACAGCCAAACGCAAAAGCAGCAAACATCTCGCTGTATGTCCCACATCCAAAGTGCCAAGAGAGAGCTTGCTCTCCCTGTCTTTGAGTACTGTTTTCACTGTCCCGGTTACCTCTTTGCTAACATTCTCTTCAGAGCTGCAGTGAAAGCAGGAACCACGTGGAGAAGGCACCCACACTGAAAGTGCCTGGAGGGAACATTGGGGCTTCTTCTCAGTGTCTCTGACATAGGGTTTCACTGTCCCGGGAAAGTCTCTGCTAACACCGTGCAGAGCGCTGTGCCCAATATACAGAAACGTCTTGCGGTATCTCCTACAGGAAAGTGCCAGGAGGGAATTGTGGAGCTTGTTCTCAGCGTCTCTGAGAATTGCTCTGATTATCTGTGTGACCTCTTTGCTAAGACTCTCCAGAGAGCCGTCCTCAAAACCAACACACATCTTGACATATCTCCCACATTGATCGCAGTGTCTCCAGAAACGGCATTCAAGGAGCCAGGACCTTTTCTCCCTACACTGTCCATTGAGTTGTCCTCAAAACCAATATACATCCTGCTGTATCTCCCACATGGAAAGTGCCAGGAGGGAGAAGTGGGGATTATGTTTAGACTTTCTCCGAACTGCTTCAAATCAACTAGATATCTTTGTGCTGTAAATCGCCCAACAGCCAAACGCAAAAGCAGCAAACATCTCGCTGTATGTCCCACATCCAAAGTGCCAAGAGAGAGCTTGCTCTCCCTGTCTTTGAGTACTGTTTTCACTGTCCCGGTTACCTCTTTGCTAACATTCTCTTCAGAGCTGCAGTGAAAGCAGGAACCACGTGGAGAAGGCACCCACACTGAAAGTGCCTGGAGGGAACATTGGGGCTTCTTCTCAGTGTCTCTGACATAGGGTTTCACTGTCCCGGGAAAGTCTCTGCTAACACCGTGCAGAGCGCTGTGCCCAATATACAGAAACGTCTTGCAGTATCTCCTACAGGGAAAGTGCCAGGAGGGAATTGTGGAGCTTGTTCTCAGTGTCTCTGAGAATTGCTCTGATTATCTGTGTGACCTCTTTGCTAAGACTCTCCAGAGAGCCGTCCTCAAAACCAACACACATCTTGACATATCTCCCACATTGATCGCAGTGTCTCCAGAAACGGCATTCAAGGAGCCAGGACCTTTTCTCCCTACACTGTCCATTGAGTTGTCCTCAAAACCAATATACATCCTGCTATATCTCCCACATGGAAAGTGCCAGGAGGGAGAAGTGGGGATTATGTTTAGACTTTCTCGGAACTGCTTCAAATCAACTAGATATCTTTGTGCTGTAAATCTCCCAACAGCCAAACGCAAAAGCAGCAAACATCTCGCTGTATGTCCCACATCCAAAGTGCCAAGAGAGAGCTTGCTCTCCCTGTCTTTGAGTACTGTTTTCACTGTCCCGGTTACCTCTTTGCTAACGTTCTCTTCAGAGCTGCAGTGAAAGCAGGAACCACGTGGAGAAGGCACCCACACTGAAAGTGCCTGGAGGGAACATTGGGGCTTCTTCTCAGTGTCTCTGACATAGGGTTTCACTGTCCCGGGAAAGTCTCTGCTAACACCCTGCAGAGCGCTGTGCCCAATCTACAGAAACGTCTTGCGGTATCTCCTACAGGGAAAGTGCCAGGAGGGAACTGTCCATCTTGTTCTCAGTGTCTCTGAGAATTGCTCTGATTATCCCTGTGACCTCTTTGCTAAGACTCTCCAGAGAGCCGTCCTCAAAACAAACACACATCTTGACATATCTCCCACATTGATCGCAGTGTCTCCAGGAACGGCATTCAAGGAGCCAGGAACTTTTCTCCCTACACTGTCCATTGAGTTGTCCTCAAAACCAATATACATCCTGCTATATCTCCCACATGGAAAGTGCCAGGAGGGAGAAGTGGCGATTATGTTTAGACTTTCTCGGAACTGCTTCAAATCAACTAGATATCTTTGTGCTGTAAATCTCCCAACAGCCAAACGCAAAAGCAGCAAACATCTCGCTGTATGTCCCACATCCAAAGTGCCAAGAGAGAGCTTGCTCTCCCTGTCTTTGAGTACTGTTTTCGCTGTGCCGGTTACCTCTTTGCTAACATTCTCTTCAGCGCTGCAGGGAAACCAGGAACCACGTGGAGAAGGCACCCACACTGAAAGTGCCTGGAGGGAACATTGGGGCTTCTTCTCAGTGTCTCTGACATAGGGTTTCACTGTCCCGGGAAAGTCTCTGCTAACACCCTGCAGAGCGCTGTGCCCAATCTACAGAAACGTCTTGCGGTATCTCCTACAGGGAAAGTGCCAGGAGGGAACTGTCCATCTTGTTCTCAGTGTCTCTGAGAATTGCTCTGATTATCCCTGTGACCTCTTTGCTAAGACTCTCCAGAGAGCCGTCCTCAAAACAAACACACATCTTGACATATCTCCCACATTGATCGCAGTGTCTCCAGGAACGGCATTCAAGGAGCCAGGAACTTTTCTCCCTACACTGTCCATTGAGTTGTCCTCAAAACCAATATACATCCTGCTATATCTCCCACATGGAAAGTGCCAGGAGGGAGAAGTGGCGATTATGTTTAGACTTTCTCGGAACTGCTTCAAATCAACTAGATATCTTTGTGCTGTAAATCTCCCAACAGCCAAACGCAAAAGCAGCAAACATCTCGCTGTATGTCCCACATCCAAAGTGCCAAGAGAGAGCTTGCTCTCCCTGTCTTTGAGTACTGTTTTCGCTGTGCCGGTTACCTCTTTGCTAACATTCTCTTCAGCGCTGCAGGGAAACCAGGAACCACGTGGAGAAGGCACCCACACTGAAAGTGCCTGGAGGGAACATTGGGGCTTCTTCTCAGTGTCTCTGACATAGGGTTTCACTGTCCCGGGAAAGTCTCTGCTAACACCCTGCAGAGCGCTGTGCCCAATCTACAGAAACGTCTTGCGGTATCTCCTACAGGGAAAGTGCCAGGAGGGAATTGTGGAGCTTGTTCTCAGCGTCTCTGAGAATTGCTCTGATTATCTGTGTGACCTCTTTGCTAAGACTCTCCAGAGAGCCGTCCTCAAAACCAACACACATCTTGACATATCTCCCACATTGATCGCAGTGTCTCCAGGAACGGCATTCAAGGAGCCAGGAACTTTTCTCCCCACACTGTCCATTGAGTTGTCCTCAAAACCAATATACATCCTGCTATATCTCCCACATGGAAAGTGCCAGGAGGGAGAAGTGGCGATTATGTTTAGACTTTCTCGGAACTGCTTCAAATCAACTAGATATCTTTGTGCTGTAAATCTCCCAACAGCCAAACGCAAAAGCAGCAAACATCTCGCTGTATGTCCCACATCCAAAGTGCCAAGAGAGAGCTTGCTCTCCCTGTCTTTGAGTACTGTTTTCGCTGTGCCGGTTACCTCTTTGCTAACATTCTCTTCAGAGCTGCAGGGAAACCAGGAACCACGTGGAGAAGGCACCCACACTGAAAGTGCCTGGAGGGAACATTGGGGCTTCTTCTCAGTGTCTCTGACATAGGGTTTCACTGTCCCGGGAAAGTCTCTGCTAACACCCTGCAGAGCGCTGTGCCCAATCTACAGAAACGTCTTGCGGTATCTCCTACAGGGAAAGTGCCAGGAGGGAACTGTCCATCTTGTTCTCAGTGTCTCTGAGAATTGCTCTGATTATCCCTGTGACCTCTTTGCTAAGACTCTCCAGAGAGCCGTCCTCAAAACAAACACACATCTTGACATATCTCCCACATTGATCGCAGTGTCTCCAGAAACGGCATTCAAGGAGCCAGGAACTTTTCTCCCTACACTGTCCATTGAGTTGTCCTCAAAACCAATATACATCCTGCTATATCTCCCACATGGAAAGTGCCAGGAGGGAGAAGTGGCGATTATGTTTAGACTTTCTCGGAACTGCTTCAAATCAACTAGATATCTTTGTGCTGTAAATCTCCCAACAGCCAAACGCAAAAGCAGCAAACATCTCGCTGTATGTCCCACATCCAAAGTGCCAAGAGAGAGCTTGCTCTCCCTGTCTTTGAGTACTGTTTTCGCTGTGCCGGTTACCTCTTTGCTAACATTCTCTTCAGCGCTGCAGGGAAACCAGGAACCACGTGGAGAAGGCACCCACACTGAAAGTGCCTGGAGGGAACATTGGGGCTTCTTCTCAGTGTCTCTGACATAGGGTTTCACTGTCCCGGGAAAGTCTCTGCTAACACCCTGCAGAGCGCTGTGCCCAATCTACAGAAACGTCTTGCGGTATCTCCTACAGGGAAAGTGCCAGGAGGGAACTGTCCATCTTGTTCTCAGTGTCTCTGAGAATTGCTCTGATTATCCCTGTGACCTCTTTGCTAAGACTCTCCAGAGAGCCGTCCTCAAAACAAACACACATCTTGACATATCTCCCACATTGATCGCAGTGTCTCCAGGAACGGCATTCAAGGAGCCAGGAACTTTTCTCCCTACACTGTCCATTGAGTTGTCCTCAAAACCAATATACATCCTGCTATATCTCCCACATGGAAAGTGCCAGGAGGGAGAAGTGGCGATTATGTTTAGACTTTCTCGGAACTGCTTCAAATCAACTAGATATCTTTGTGCTGTAAATCTCCCAACAGCCAAACGCAAAAGCAGCAAACATCTCGCTGTATGTCCCACATCCAAAGTGCCAAGAGAGAGCTTGCTCTCCCTGTCTTTGAGTACTGTTTTCGCTGTGCCGGTTACCTCTTTGCTAACATTCTCTTCAGCGCTGCAGGGAAACCAGGAACCACGTGGAGAAGGCACCCACACTGAAAGTGCCTGGAGGGAACATTGGGGCTTCTTCTCAGTGTCTCTGACATAGGGTTTCACTGTCCCGGGAAAGTCTCTGCTAACACCCTGCAGAGCGCTGTGCCCAATCTACAGAAACGTCTTGCGGTATCTCCTACAGGGAAAGTGCCAGGAGGGAACTGTCCATCTTGTTCTCAGTGTCTCTGAGAATTGCTCTGATTATCCCTGTGACCTCTTTGCTAAGACTCTCCAGAGAGCCGTCCTCAAAACAAACACACATCTTGACATATCTCCCACATTGATCGCAGTGTCTCCAGGAACGGCATTCAAGGAGCCGGGAACTTTTCTCCCTACACTGTCCATTGAGTTGTCCTCAAAACCAATATACATCCTGCTATATCTCCCACATGGAAAGTGCCAGGAGGGAGAAGTGGCGATTATGTTTAGACTTTCTCGGAACTGCTTCAAATCAACTAGATATCTTTGTGCTGTAAATCTCCCAACAGCCAAACGCAAAAGCAGCAAACATCTCGCTGTATGTCCCACATCCAAAGTGCCAAGAGAGAGCTTGCTCTCCCTGTCTTTGAGTACTGTTTTCACTGTCCCGGTTACCTCTTTGCTAACATTCTCTTCAGCGCTGCAGGGAAACCAGGAACCACGTGGAGAAGGCACCCACACTGAAAGTGCCTGGAGGGAACATTGGGGCTTCTTCTCAGTGTCTCTGACATAGGGTTTCACTGTCCCGGGAAAGTCTCTGCTAACACCCTGCAGAGCGCTGTGCCCAATCTACAGAAACGTCTTGCGGTATCTCCTACAGGGAAAGTGCCAGGAGGGAACTGTCCATCTTGTTCTCAGTGTCTCTGAGAATTGCTCTGATTATCCCTGTGACCTCTTTGCTAAGACTCTCCAGAGAGCCGTCCTCAAAACCAACACACATCTTGACATATCTCCCACATTGATCGCAGTGTCTCCAGGAACGGCATTCAAGGAGCCAGGAACTTTTCTCCCTACACTGTCCATTGAGTTGTCCTCAAAACCAATATACATCCTGCTATATCTCCCACATGGAAAGTGCCAGGAGGGAGAAGTGGCGATTATGTTTAGACTTTCTCGGAACTGCTTCAAATCAACTAGATATCTTTGTGCTGTAAATCTCCCAACAGCCAAACGCAAAAGCAGCAAACATCTCGCTGTATGTCCCACATCCAAAGTGCCAAGAGAGAGCTTGCTCTCCCTGTCTTTGAGTACTGTTTTCGCTGTGCCGGTTACCTCTTTGCTAACATTCTCTTCAGCGCTGCAGGGAAACCAGGAACCACGTGGAGAAGGCACCCACACTGAAAGTGCCTGGAGGGAACATTGGGGCTTCTTCTCAGTGTCTCTGACATAGGGTTTCACTGTCCCGGGAAAGTCTCTGCTAACACCCTGCAGAGCGCTGTGCCCAATCTACAGAAACGTCTTGCGGTATCTCCTACAGGGAAAGTGCCAGGAGGGAACTGTCCATCTTGTTCTCAGTGTCTCTGAGAATTGCTCTGATTATCCCTGTGACCTCTTTGCTAAGACTCTCCAGAGAGCCGTCCTCAAAACAAACACACATCTTGACATATCTCCCACATTGATCGCAGTGTCTCCAGGAACGGCATTCAAGGAGCCAGGAACTTTTCTCCCTACACTGTCCATTGAGTTGTCCTCAAAACCAATATACATCCTGCTATATCTCCCACATGGAAAGTGCCAGGAGGGAGAAGTGGCGATTATGTTTAGACTTTCTCGGAACTGCTTCAAATCAACTAGATATCTTTGTGCTGTAAATCTCCCAACAGCCAAACGCAAAAGCAGCAAACATCTCGCTGTATGTCCCACATCCAAAGTGCCAAGAGAGAGCTTGCTCTCCCTGTCTTTGAGTACTGTTTTCGCTGTGCCGGTTACCTCTTTGCTAACATTCTCTTCAGCGCTGCAGGGAAACCAGGAACCACGTGGAGAAGGCACCCACACTGAAAGTGCCTGGAGGGAACATTGGGGCTTCTTCTCAGTGTCTCTGACATAGGGTTTCACTGTCCCGGGAAAGTCTCTGCTAACACCCTGCAGAGCGCTGTGCCCAATATACAGAAACGTCTTGCGGTATCTCCTACAGGGAAAGTGCCAGGAGGGAACTGTCCATCTTGTTCTCAGTGTCTCTGAGAATTGCTCTGATTATCCCTGTGACCTCTTTGCTAAGACTCTCCAGAGAGCCGTCCTCAAAACCAACACACATCTTGACATATCTCCCTCATTGATCGCAGTGTCTCCAGGAACGGCATTCAAGGAGCCAGGAACTTTTCTCCCTACACTGTCCATTGAGTTGTCCTCAAAACCAATATACATCCTGCTATATCTCCCACATGGAAAGTGCCAGGAGGGAGAAGTGGCGATTGTGTTTAGACTTTCTCGGAACTGCTTCAAATCAACTAGATATCTTTGTGCTGTAAATCTCCCAACAGCCAAACGCAAAAGCAGCAAACATCTCGCTGTATGTCCCACATCCAAAGTGCCAAGAGAGAGCTTGCTCTCCCTGTCTTTGAGTACTGTTTTCACTGTCCCGGTTACCTCTTTGCTAACATTCTCTTCAGCGCTGCAGGGAAACCAGGAACCACGTGGAGAAGGCACCCACACTGAAAGTGCCTGGAGGGAACATTGGGGCTTCTTCTCAGTGTCTCTGACATAGGGTTTCACTGTCCCGGGAAAGTCTCTGCTAACACCCTGCAGAGCGCTGTGCCCAATCTACAGAAACGTCTTGCGGTATCTCCTACAGGGAAAGTGCCAGGAGGGAACTGTCCATCTTGTTCTCAGTGTCTCTGAGAATTGCTCTGATTATCCCTGTGACCTCTTTGCTAAGACTCTCCAGAGAGCCGTCCTCAAAACCAACACACATCTTGACATATCTCCCACATTGATCGCAGTGTCTCCAGGAACGGCATTCAAGGAGCCAGGAACTTTTCTCCCTACACTGTCCATTGAGTTGTCCTCAAAACCAATATACATCCTGCTGTATCTCCCACGTGGAAAGTGCCAGGAGGGAGAAGTGGGGATTATGTTTAGACTTTCTCGGAACTGCTTCAAATCAACTAGATATCTTTGTGCTGTAAATCTCCCAACAGCCAAACGCAAAAGCAGCAAACATCTCGCTGTATGTCCCACATCCAAAGTGCCAAGAGAGAGCTTGCTCTCCCTGTCTTTGAGTACTGTTTTCACTGTCCCGGTTACCTCTTGGCTAACATTCTCTTCAGAGCTGCAGTGAAAGCAGGAACCACGTGGAGAAGGCACCCACACTGAAAGTGCCTGGAGGGAACATTGGGGCTTCTTCTCAGTGTCTCTGACATAGGGTTTCACTGTCCCGGGAAAGTCTCTGCTAACACCCTGCAGAGCGCTGTGCCCAATCTACAGAAACGTCTTGCGGTATCTCCTACAGGGAAAGTGCCAGGAGGGAATTGTGGAGCTTGTTCTCAGTGTCTCTGAGAATTGCTCTGATTATCCGTGTGACCTCTTTGCTAAGACTCTCCAGAGAGCCGTCCTCAAAACAAACACACATCTAGACATATCTCCCACATTGATCGCAGTGTCTCCAGAAACGGCATTCAAGGAGCCAGGACCTTTTCTCCCTACACTGTCCATTGAGTTGTCCTCAAAACCAATATACATCCTGCTATATCTCCCACGTGGAAAGTGCCAGGAAGGAGAAGTGGGGATTATGTTTAGACTTTCTCGGAACTGCTTCAAATCAACTAGATATCTTTGTGCTGTAAATCTCCCAAAAGCCAAACGCAAAAGCAGCAAACATCTCGCTGTTTGTCCCACATCCAAAGTGCCAAGAGAGAGCTTGCTCTCCCTGTCTTTGAGTACTGTTTTCACTGTCCCGGTTACCTCTTTGCTAACATTCTCTTCAGAGCTGCAGTGAAAGCAGGAACCACGTGGAGAAGGCACCCACACTGAAAGTGCCTGGAGGGAACATTGGGGCTTCTTCTCAGTGTCTCTGACATAGGGTTTCACTGTCCCGGGAAAGTCTCTGCTAACACCCTGCAGAGCGCTGTGCCCAATATACAGAAACGTCTTGCGGTATCTCCTACAGGGAAAGTGCCAGGAGGGAATTGTCGAGCTTGTTCTCAGTGTCTCTGAGAATTGCTCTGATTATCTGTGTGACCTCTTTGCTAAGACTCTCCAGAGAGCCGTCCTCAAAACCAACACACATCTTGACATATCTCCCACATTGATCGCAGTGTCTCCAGAAACGGCATTCAAGGAGCCAGGACCTTTTCTCCCTACACTGTCCATTGAGTTGTCCTCAAAACCAATATACATCCTGCTGTATCTCCCACGTGGAAAGTGCCAGGAGGGAGAAGTGGCGATTATGTTTAGACTTTCTCGGAACTGCTTCAAATCAACTAGATATCTTTGTGCTGTAAATCTCCCAACAGCCAAACGCAAAAGCAGCAAACATCTCGCTGTATGTCCCACATCCAAAGTGCCAAGAGAGAGCTTGCTCTCCCTGTCTTTGAGTACTGTTTTCACTGTCCCGGTTACCTCTTTGCTAACATTCTCTTCAGAGCTGCAGTGAAAGCAGGAACCACGTGGAGAAGGCACCCACACTGAAAGTGCCTGGAGGGAACATTGGGGCTTCTTCTCAGTGTCTCTGACATAGGGTTTCACTGTCCCGGGAAAGTCTCTGCTAACACCCTGCAGAGCGCTGTGCCCAATCTACAGAAACGTCTTGCGGTATCTCCTACAGGGAAAGTGCCAGGAGGGAATTGTGGAGCTTGTTCTCAGTGTCTCTGAGAATTGCTCTGATTATCTGTGTGACCTCTTTGCTAAGACTCTCCAGAGAGCCGTCCTCAAAACAAACACACATCTTGACATATCTCCCACATTGATCGCAGTGTCTCCAGAAACGGCATTCAAGGAGCCAGGAACTTTTCTCCCTACACTGTCCATTGAGTTGTCCTCAAAACCAATATACATCCTGCTGTATCTCCCACGTGGAAAGTGCCAGGAGGGAGAAGTGGGGATTATGTTTAGACTTTCTCGGAACTGCTTCAAATCAACTAGATATCTTTGTGCTGTAAATCTCCCAACAGCCAAACGCAAAAGCAGCAAAATCTCGCTGTATGTCCCACATCCAAAGTGCCAAGAGAGAGCTTGCTCTCCCTGTCTTTGAGTACTGTTTTCACTGTCCCGGTTACCTCTTGGCTAACATTCTCTTCAGAGCTGCAGTGAAAGCAGGAACCACGTGGAGAAGGCACCCACACTGAAAGTGCCTGGAGGGAACATTGGGGCTTCTTCTCAGTGTCTCTGACATAGGGTTTCACTGTCCCGGGAAAGTCTCTGCTAACACCGTGCAGAGCGCTGTGCCCAATATACAGAAACGTCTTGCGGTATCTCCTACAGGGAAAGTGCCAGGAGGGAATTGTGGAGCTTGTTCTCAGCGTCTCTGAGAATTGCTCTGATTATCTGTGTGACCTCTTTGCTAAGACTCTCCAGAGAGCCGTCCTCAAAACAAACACACATCTTGACATATCTCCCACATTGATCGCAGTGTCTCCAGAAACGGCATTCAAGGAGCCAGGACCTTTTCTCCCTACACTGTCCATTGAGTTGTCCTCAAAACCAATATACATCCTGCTATATCTCCCACGTGGAAAGTGCCAGGAGGGAGAAGTGGGGATTATGTTTAGACTTTCTCGGAACTGCTTCAAATCAACTAGATATCTTTGTGCTGTAAATCTCCCAACAGCCAAACGCAAAAGCAGCAAACATCTCGCTGTATGTCCCACATCCAAAGTGCCAAGAGAGAGCTTGCTCTCCCTGTCTTTGAGTACTGTTTTCACTGTCCCGGTTACCTCTTTGCTAACATTCTCTTCAGAGCTGCAGTGAAAGCAGGAACCACGTGGAGAAGGCACCCACACTGAAAGTGCCTGGAGGGAACATTGGGGCTTCTTCTCAGTGTCTCTGACATAGGGTTTCACTGTCCCGGGAAAGTCTCTGCTAACACCCTGCAGAGCGCTGTGCCCAATCTACAGAAACGTCTTGCGGTATCTCCTACAGGGAAAGTGCCAGGAGGGAACTGTCCATCTTGTTCTCAGTGTCTCTGAGAATTGCTCTGATTATCCCTGTGACCTCTTTGCTAAGACTCTCCAGAGAGCCGTCCTCAAAACAAACACACATCTTGACATATCTCCCACATTGATCGCAGTGTCTCCAGGAACGGCATTCAAGGAGCCAGGAACTTTTCTCCCTACACTGTCCATTGAGTTGTCCTCAAAACCAATATACATCCTGCTATATCTCCCACATGGAAAGTGCCAGGAGGGAGAAGTGGCGATTATGTTTAGACTTTCTCGGAACTGCTTCAAATCAACTAGATATCTTTGTGCTGTAAATCTCCCAACAGCCAAACGCAAAAGCAGCAAACATCTCGCTGTATGTCCCACATCCAAAGTGCCAAGAGAGAGCTTGCTCTCCCTGTCTTTGAGTACTGTTTTCGCTGTGCCGGTTACCTCTTTGCTAACATTCTCTTCAGCGCTGCAGGGAAACCAGGAACCACGTGGAGAAGGCACCCACACTGAAAGTGCCTGGAGGGAACATTGGGGCTTCTTCTCAGTGTCTCTGACATAGGGTTTCACTGTCCCGGGAAAGTCTCTGCTAACACCCTGCAGAGCGCTGTGCCCAATCTACAGAAACGTCTTGCGGTATCTCCTACAGGGAAAGTGCCAGGAGGGAACTGTCCATCTTGTTCTCAGTGTCTCTGAGAATTGCTCTGATTATCCCTGTGACCTCTTTGCTAAGACTCTCCAGAGAGCCGTCCTCAAAACCAACACACATCTTGACATATCTCCCTCATTGATCGCAGTGTCTCCAGGAACGGCATTCAAGGAGCCAGGAACTTTTCTCCCTACACTGTCCATTGAGTTGTCCTCAAAACCAATATACATCCTGCTATATCTCCCACATGGAAAGTGCCAGGAGGGAGAAGTGGCGATTATGTTTAGACTTTCTCGGAACTGCTTCAAATCAACTAGATATCTTTGTGCTGTAAATCTCCCAACAGCCAAACGCAAAAGCAGCAAACATCTCGCTGTATGTCCCACATCCAAAGTGCCAAGAGAGAGCTTGCTCTCCCTGTCTTTGAGTACTGTTTTCGCTGTCCCGGTTACCTCTTGGCTAACATTCTCTTCAGAGCTGCAGTGAAAGCAGGAACCACGTGGAGAAGGCACCCACACTGAAAGTGCCTGGAGGGAACATTGGGGCTTCTTCTCAGTGTCTCTGACATAGGGTTTCACTGTCCCGGGAAAGTCTCTGCTAACACCGTGCAGAGCGCTGTGCCCAATATACAGAAACGTCTTGCGGTATCTCCTACAGGGAAAGTGCCAGGAGGGAACTGTCCATCTTGTTCTCAGTGTCTCTGAGAATTGCTCTGATTATCTGTGTGACCTCTTTGCTAAGACTCTCCAGAGAGCCGTCCTCAAAACAAACACACATCTTGACATATCTCCCACATTGATCGCAGTGTCTCCAGAAACGGCATTCAAGGAGCCAGGACCTTTTCTCCCTACACTGTCCATTGAGTTGTCCTCAAAACCAATATACATCCTGCTATATCTCCCACGTGGAAAGTGCCAGGAGGGAGAAGTGGGGATTATGTTTAGACTTTCTCGGAACTGCTTCAAATCAACTAGATATCTTTGTGCTGTAAATCTCCCAACAGCCAAACGCAAAAGCAGCAAACATCTCGCTGTATGTCCCACATCCAAAGTGCCAAGAGAGAGCTTGCTCTCCCTGTCTTTGAGTACTGTTTTCACTGTCCCGGTTACCTCTTTGCTAACATTCTCTTCAGAGCTGCAGTGAAAGCAGGAACCACGTGGAGAAGGCACCCACACTGAAAGTGCCTGGAGGGAACATTGGGGCTTCTTCTCAGTGTCTCTGACATAGGGTTTCACTGTCCCGGGAAAGTCTCTGCTAACACCCTGCAGAGCGCTGTGCCCAATCTACAGAAACGTCTTGCGGTATCTCCTACAGGGAAAGTGCCAGGAGGGAATTGTGGAGCTTGTTCTCAGTGTCTCTGAGAATTGCTCTGATTATCCGTGTGACCTCTTTGCTAAGACTCTCCAGAGAGCCGTCCTCAAAACAAACACACATCTAGACATATCTCCCACATTGATCGCAGTGTCTCCAGAAACGGCATTCAAGGAGCCAGGACCTTTTCTCCCTACACTGTCCATTGAGTTGTCCTCAAAACCAATATACATCCTGCTATATCTCCCACGTGGAAAGTGCCAGGAAGGAGAAGTGGGGATTATGTTTAGACTTTCTCGGAACTGCTTCAAATCAACTAGATATCTTTGTGCTGTAAATCTCCCAAAAGCCAAACGCAAAAGCAGCAAACATCTCGCTGTTTGTCCCACATCCAAAGTGCCAAGAGAGAGCTTGCTCTCCCTGTCTTTGAGTACTGTTTTCACTGTCCCGGTTACCTCTTTGCTAACATTCTCTTCAGAGCTGCAGTGAAAGCAGGAACCACGTGGAGAAGGCACCCACACTGAAAGTGCCTGGAGGGAACATTGGGGCTTCTTCTCAGTGTCTCTGACATAGGGTTTCACTGTCCCGGGAAAGTCTCTGCTAACACCCTGCAGAGCGCTGTGCCCAATATACAGAAACGTCTTGCGGTATCTCCTACAGGGAAAGTGCCAGGAGGGAATTGTCGAGCTTGTTCTCAGTGTCTCTGAGAATTGCTCTGATTATCTGTGTGACCTCTTTGCTAAGACTCTCCAGAGAGCCGTCCTCAAAACCAACACACATCTTGACATATCTCCCACATTGATCGCAGTGTCTCCAGAAACGGCATTCAAGGAGCCAGGACCTTTTCTCCCTACACTGTCCATTGAGTTGTCCTCAAAACCAATATACATCCTGCTGTATCTCCCACGTGGAAAGTGCCAGGAGGGAGAAGTGGCGATTATGTTTAGACTTTCTCGGAACTGCTTCAAATCAACTAGATATCTTTGTGCTGTAAATCTCCCAACAGCCAAACGCAAAAGCAGCAAACATCTCGCTGTATGTCCCACATCCAAAGTGCCAAGAGAGAGCTTGCTCTCCCTGTCTTTGAGTACTGTTTTCACTGTCCCGGTTACCTCTTTGCTAACATTCTCTTCAGAGCTGCAGTGAAAGCAGGAACCACGTGGAGAAGGCACCCACACTGAAAGTGCCTGGAGGGAACATTGGGGCTTCTTCTCAGTGTCTCTGACATAGGGTTTCACTGTCCCGGGAAAGTCTCTGCTAACACCCTGCAGAGCGCTGTGCCCAATCTACAGAAACGTCTTGCGGTATCTCCTACAGGGAAAGTGCCAGGAGGGAATTGTGGAGCTTGTTCTCAGTGTCTCTGAGAATTGCTCTGATTATCTGTGTGACCTCTTTGCTAAGACTCTCCAGAGAGCCGTCCTCAAAACAAACACACATCTTGACATATCTCCCACATTGATCGCAGTGTCTCCAGAAACGGCATTCAAGGAGCCAGGAACTTTTCTCCCTACACTGTCCATTGAGTTGTCCTCAAAACCAATATACATCCTGCTGTATCTCCCACGTGGAAAGTGCCAGGAGGGAGAAGTGGGGATTATGTTTAGACTTTCTCGGAACTGCTTCAAATCAACTAGATATCTTTGTGCTGTAAATCTCCCAACAGCCAAACGCAAAAGCAGCAAAATCTCGCTGTATGTCCCACATCCAAAGTGCCAAGAGAGAGCTTGCTCTCCCTGTCTTTGAGTACTGTTTTCACTGTCCCGGTTACCTCTTGGCTAACATTCTCTTCAGAGCTGCAGTGAAAGCAGGAACCACGTGGAGAAGGCACCCACACTGAAAGTGCCTGGAGGGAACATTGGGGCTTCTTCTCAGTGTCTCTGACATAGGGTTTCACTGTCCCGGGAAAGTCTCTGCTAACACCGTGCAGAGCGCTGTGCCCAATATACAGAAACGTCTTGCGGTATCTCCTACAGGGAAAGTGCCAGGAGGGAATTGTGGAGCTTGTTCTCAGCGTCTCTGAGAATTGCTCTGATTATCTGTGTGACCTCTTTGCTAAGACTCTCCAGAGAGCCGTCCTCAAAACAAACACACATCTTGACATATCTCCCACATTGATCGCAGTGTCTCCAGAAACGGCATTCAAGGAGCCAGGACCTTTTCTCCCTACACTGTCCATTGAGTTGTCCTCAAAACCAATATACATCCTGCTATATCTCCCACGTGGAAAGTGCCAGGAGGGAGAAGTGGGGATTATGTTTAGACTTTCTCGGAACTGCTTCAAATCAACTAGATATCTTTGTGCTGTAAATCTCCCAACAGCCAAACGCAAAAGCAGCAAACATCTCGCTGTATGTCCCACATCCAAAGTGCCAAGAGAGAGCTTGCTCTCCCTGTCTTTGAGTACTGTTTTCACTGTCCCGGTTACCTCTTTGCTAACATTCTCTTCAGAGCTGCAGTGAAAGCAGGAACCACGTGGAGAAGGCACCCACACTGAAAGTGCCTGGAGGGAACATTGGGGCTTCTTCTCAGTGTCTCTGACATAGGGTTTCACTGTCCCGGGAAAGTCTCTGCTAACACCCTGCAGAGCGCTGTGCCCAATCTACAGAAACGTCTTGCGGTATCTCCTACAGGGAAAGTGCCAGGAGGGAACTGTCCATCTTGTTCTCAGTGTCTCTGAGAATTGCTCTGATTATCCCTGTGACCTCTTTGCTAAGACTCTCCAGAGAGCCGTCCTCAAAACAAACACACATCTTGACATATCTCCCACATTGATCGCAGTGTCTCCAGGAACGGCATTCAAGGAGCCAGGAACTTTTCTCCCTACACTGTCCATTGAGTTGTCCTCAAAACCAATATACATCCTGCTATATCTCCCACATGGAAAGTGCCAGGAGGGAGAAGTGGCGATTATGTTTAGACTTTCTCGGAACTGCTTCAAATCAACTAGATATCTTTGTGCTGTAAATCTCCCAACAGCCAAACGCAAAAGCAGCAAACATCTCGCTGTATGTCCCACATCCAAAGTGCCAAGAGAGAGCTTGCTCTCCCTGTCTTTGAGTACTGTTTTCGCTGTGCCGGTTACCTCTTTGCTAACATTCTCTTCAGCGCTGCAGGGAAACCAGGAACCACGTGGAGAAGGCACCCACACTGAAAGTGCCTGGAGGGAACATTGGGGCTTCTTCTCAGTGTCTCTGACATAGGGTTTCACTGTCCCGGGAAAGTCTCTGCTAACACCCTGCAGAGCGCTGTGCCCAATCTACAGAAACGTCTTGCGGTATCTCCTACAGGGAAAGTGCCAGGAGGGAACTGTCCATCTTGTTCTCAGTGTCTCTGAGAATTGCTCTGATTATCCCTGTGACCTCTTTGCTAAGACTCTCCAGAGAGCCGTCCTCAAAACCAACACACATCTTGACATATCTCCCTCATTGATCGCAGTGTCTCCAGGAACGGCATTCAAGGAGCCAGGAACTTTTCTCCCTACACTGTCCATTGAGTTGTCCTCAAAACCAATATACATCCTGCTATATCTCCCACATGGAAAGTGCCAGGAGGGAGAAGTGGCGATTATGTTTAGACTTTCTCGGAACTGCTTCAAATCAACTAGATATCTTTGTGCTGTAAATCTCCCAACAGCCAAACGCAAAAGCAGCAAACATCTCGCTGTATGTCCCACATCCAAAGTGCCAAGAGAGAGCTTGCTCTCCCTGTCTTTGAGTACTGTTTTCGCTGTCCCGGTTACCTCTTGGCTAACATTCTCTTCAGAGCTGCAGTGAAAGCAGGAACCACGTGGAGAAGGCACCCACACTGAAAGTGCCTGGAGGGAACATTGGGGCTTCTTCTCAGTGTCTCTGACATAGGGTTTCACTGTCCCGGGAAAGTCTCTGCTAACACCGTGCAGAGCGCTGTGCCCAATATACAGAAACGTCTTGCGGTATCTCCTACAGGGAAAGTGCCAGGAGGGAACTGTCCATCTTGTTCTCAGTGTCTCTGAGAATTGCTCTGATTATCTGTGTGACCTCTTTGCTAAGACTCTCCAGAGAGCCGTCCTCAAAACAAACACACATCTTGACATATCTCCCACATTGATCGCAGTGTCTCCAGAAACGGCATTCAAGGAGCCAGGACCTTTTCTCCCTACACTGTCCATTGAGTTGTCCTCAAAACCAATATACATCCTGCTATATCTCCCACGTGGAAAGTGCCAGGAGGGAGAAGTGGGGATTATGTTTAGACTTTCTCGGAACTGCTTCAAATCAACTAGATATCTTTGTGCTGTAAATCTCCCAACAGCCAAACGCAAAAGCAGCAAACATCTCGCTGTATGTCCCACATCCAAAGTGCCAAGAGAGAGCTTGCTCTCCCTGTCTTTGAGTACTGTTTTCACTGTCCCGGTTACCTCTTTGCTAACATTCTCTTCAGAGCTGCAGTGAAAGCAGGAACCACGTGGAGAAGGCACCCACACTGAAAGTGCCTGGAGGGAACATTGGGGCTTCTTCTCAGTGTCTCTGACATAGGGTTTCACTGTCCCGGGAAAGTCTCTGCTAACACCCTGCAGAGCGCTGTGCCCAATCTACAGAAACGTCTTGCGGTATCTCCTACAGGGAAAGTGCCAGGAGGGAACTGTCCATCTTGTTCTCAGTGTCTCTGAGAATTGCTCTGATTATCCCTGTGACCTCTTTGCTAAGACTCTCGAGAGAGCCGTCCTCAAAACAAACACACATCTTGACATATCTCCCACATTGATCGCAGTGTCTCCAGGAACGGCATTCAAGGAGCCAGGAACTTTTCTCCCTACACTGTCCATTGAGTTGTCCTCAAAACCAATATACATCCTGCTATATCTCCCACATGGAAAGTGCCAGGAGGGAGAAGTGGCGATTATGTTTAGACTTTCTCGGAACTGCTTCAAATCAACTAGATATCTTTGTGCTGTAAATCTCCCAACAGCCAAACGCAAAAGCAGCAAACATCTCGCTGTATGTCCCACATCCAAAGTGCCAAGAGAGAGCTTGCTCTCCCTGTCTTTGAGTACTGTTTTCACTGTCCCGGTTACCTCTTTGCTAACATTCTCTTCAGCGCTGCAGGGAAACCAGGAACCACGTGGAGAAGGCACCCACACTGAAAGTGCCTGGAGGGAACATTGGGGCTTCTTCTCAGTGTCTCTGACATAGGGTTTCACTGTCCCGGGAAAGTCTCTGCTAACACCCTGCAGAGCGCTGTGCCCAATCTACAGAAACGTCTTGCGGTATCTCCTACAGGGAAAGTGCCAGGAGGGAACTGTCCATCTTGTTCTCAGTGTCTCTGAGAATTGCTCTGATTATCCCTGTGACCTCTTTGCTAAGACTCTCCAGAGAGCCGTCCTCAAAACCAACACACATCTTGACATATCTCCCACATTGATCGCAGTGTCTCCAGGAACGGCATTCAAGGAGCCAGGAACTTTTCTCCCTACACTGTCCATTGAGTTGTCCTCAAAACCAATATACATCCTGCTATATCTCCCACATGGAAAGTGCCAGGAGGGAGAAGTGGGGATTATGTTTAGACTTTCTCGGAACTGCTTCAAATCAACTAGATATCTTTGTGCTGTAAATCTCCCAACAGCCAAACGCAAAAGCAGCAAACATCTCGCTGTATGTCCCACATCCAAAGTGCCAAGAGAGAGCTTGCTCTCCCTGTCTTTGAGTACTGTTTTCGCTGTGCCGGTTACCTCTTTGCTAACATTCTCTTCAGCGCTGCAGGGAAACCAGGAACCACGTGGAGAAGGCACCCACACTGAAAGTGCCTGGAGGGAACATTGGGGCTTCTTCTCAGTGTCTCTGACATAGGGTTTCACTGTCCCGGGAAAGTCTCTGCTAACACCCTGCAGAGCGCTGTGCCCAATCTACAGAAACGTCTTGCGGTATCTCCTACAGGGAAAGTGCCAGGAGGGAACTGTCCATCTTGTTCTCAGTGTCTCTGAGAATTGCTCTGATTATCCCTGTGACCTCTTTGCTAAGACTCTCCAGAGAGCCGTCCTCAAAACCAACACACATCTTGACATATCTCCCACATTGATCGCAGTGTCTCCAGGAACGGCATTCAAGGAGCCAGGAACTTTTCTCCCTACACTGTCCATTGAGTTGTCCTCAAAACCAATATACATCCTGCTATATCTCCCACATGGAAAGTGCCAGGAGGGAGAAGTGGGGATTATGTTTAGACTTTCTCGGAACTGCTTCAAATCAACTAGATATCTTTGTGCTGTAAATCTCCCAACAGCCAAACGCAAAAGCAGCAAACATCTCGCTGTATGTCCCACATCCAAAGTGCCAAGAGAGAGCTTGCTCTCCCTGTCTTTGAGTACTGTTTTCGCTGTGCCGGTTACCTCTTTGCTAACATTCTCTTCAGCGCTGCAGGGAAACCAGGAACCACGTGGAGAAGGCACCCACACTGAAAGTGCCTGGAGGGAACATTGGGGCTTCTTCTCAGTGTCTCTGACATAGGGTTTCACTGTCCCGGGAAAGTCTCTGCTAACACCCTGCAGAGCGCTGTGCCCAATCTACAGAAACGTCTTGCGGTATCTCCTACAGGGAAAGTGCCAGGAGGGAACTGTCCATCTTGTTCTCAGTGTCTCTGAGAATTGCTCTGATTATCCCTGTGACCTCTTTGCTAAGACTCTCCAGAGAGCCGTCCTCAAAACCAACACACATCTTGACATATCTCCCACATTGATCGCAGTGTCTCCAGGAACGGCATTCAAGGAGCCAGGAACTTTTCTCCCTACACTGTCCATTGAGTTGTCCTCAAAACCAATATACATCCTGCTATATCTCCCACATGGAAAGTGCCAGGAGGGAGAAGTGGCGATTATGTTTAGACTTTCTCGGAACTGCTTCAAATCAACTAGATATCTTTGTGCTGTAAATCTCCCAACAGCCAAACGCAAAAGCAGCAAACATCTCGCTGTATGTCCCACATCCAAAGTGCCAAGAGAGAGCTTGCTCTCCCTGTCTTTGAGTACTGTTTTCGCTGTGCCGGTTACCTCTTTGCTAACATTCTCTTCAGCGCTGCAGGGAAACCAGGAACCACGTGGAGAAGGCACCCACACTGAAAGTGCCTGGAGGGAACATTGGGGCTTCTTCTCAGTGTCTCTGACATAGGGTTTCACTGTCCCGGGAAAGTCTCTGCTAACACCCTGCAGAGCGCTGTGCCCAATCTACAGAAACGTCTTGCGGTATCTCCTACAGGGAAAGTGCCAGGAGGGAACTGTCCATCTTGTTCTCAGTGTCTCTGAGAATTGCTCTGATTATCCCTGTGACCTCTTTGCTAAGACTCTCCAGAGAGCCGTCCTCAAAACAAACACACATCTTGACATATCTCCCACATTAATCGCAGTGTCTCCAGGAACGGCATTCAAGGAGCCAGGAACTTTTCTCCCTACACTGTCCATTGAGTTGTCCTCAAAACCAATATACATCCTGCTATATCTCCCACATGGAAAGTGCCAGGAGGGAGAAGTGGCGATTATGTTTAGACTTTCTCGGAACTGCTTCAAATCAACTAGATATCTTTGTGCTGTAAATCTCCCAACAGCCAAACGCAAAAGCAGCAAACATCTCGCTGTATGTCCCACATCCAAAGTGCCAAGAGAGAGCTTGCTCTCCCTGTCTTTGAGTACTGTTTTCACTGTCCCGGTTACCTCTTTGCTAACATTCTCTTCAGCGCTGCAGGGAAACCAGGAACCACGTGGAGAAGGCACCCACACTGAAAGTGCCTGGAGGGAACATTGGGGCTTCTTCTCAGTGTCTCTGACATAGGGTTTCACTGTCCCGGGAAAGTCTCTGCTAACACCCTGCAGAGCGCTGTGCCCAATCTACAGAAACGTCTTGCGGTATCTCCTACAGGGAAAGTGCCAGGAGGGAACTGTCCATCTTGTTCTCAGTGTCTCTGAGAATTGCTCTGATTATCCCTGTGACCTCTTTGCTAAGACTCTCCAGAGAGCCGTCCTCAAAACCAACACACATCTTGACATATCTCCCACATTGATCGCAGTGTCTCCAGAAACGGCATTCAAGGAGCCAGGACCTTTTCTCCCTACACTGTCCATTGAGTTGTCCTCAAAACCAATATACATCCTGCTATATCTCCCACATGGAAAGTGCCAGGAGGGAGAAGTGGCGATTATGTTTAGACTTTCTCGGAACTGCTTCAAATCAACTAGATATCTTTGTGCTGTAAATCTCCCAACAGCCAAACGCAAAAGCAGCAAACATCTCGCTGTATGTCCCACATCCAAAGTGCCAAGAGAGAGCTTGCTCTCCCTGTCTTTGAGTACTGTTTTCGCTGTGCCGGTTACCTCTTTGCTAACATTCTCTTCAGCGCTGCAGGGAAACCAGGAACCACGTGGAGAAGGCACCCACACTGAAAGTGCCTGGAGGGAACATTGGGGCTTCTTCTCAGTGTCTCTGACATAGGGTTTCACTGTCCCGGGAAAGTCTCTGCTAACACCCTGCAGAGCGCTGTGCCCAATCTACAGAAACGTCTTGCGGTATCTCCTACAGGGAAAGTGCCAGGAGGGAACTGTCCATCTTGTTCTCAGTGTCTCTGAGAATTGCTCTGATTATCCCTGTGACCTCTTTGCTAAGACTCTCCAGAGAGCCGTCCTCAAAACAAACACACATCTTGACATATCTCCCACATTGATCGCAGTGTCTCCAGGAACGGCATTCAAGGAGCCAGGAACTTTTCTCCCTACACTGTCCATTGAGTTGTCCTCAAAACCAATATACATCCTGCTATATCTCCCACATGGAAAGTGCCAGGAGGGAGAAGTGGCGATTATGTTTAGACTTTCTCGGAACTGCTTCAAATCAACTAGATATCTTTGTGCTGTAAATCTCCCAACAGCCAAACGCAAAAGCAGCAAACATCTCGCTGTATGTCCCACATCCAAAGTGCCAAGAGAGAGCTTGCTCTCCCTGTCTTTGAGTACTGTTTTCGCTGTGCCGGTTACCTCTTTGCTAACATTCTCTTCAGCGCTGCAGGGAAACCAGGAACCACGTGGAGAAGGCACCCACACTGAAAGTGCCTGGAGGGAACATTGGGGCTTCTTCTCAGTGTCTCTGACATAGGGTTTCACTGTCCCGGGAAAGTCTCTGCTAACACCCTGCAGAGCGCTGTGCCCAATCTACAGAAACGTCTTGCGGTATCTCCTACAGGGAAAGTGCCAGGAGGGAACTGTCCATCTTGTTCTCAGTGTCTCTGAGAATTGCTCTGATTATCCCTGTGACCTCTTTGCTAAGACTCTCCAGAGAGCCGTCCTCAAAACAAACACACATCTTGACATATCTCCCACATTGATCGCAGTGTCTCCAGGAACGGCATTCAAGGAGCCAGGAACTTTTCTCCCTACACTGTCCATTGAGTTGTCCTCAAAACCAATATACATCCTGCTATATCTCCCACATGGAAAGTGCCAGGAGGGAGAAGTGGCGATTATGTTTAGACTTTCTCGGAACTGCTTCAAATCAACTAGATATCTTTGTGCTGTAAATCTCCCAACAGCCAAACGCAAAAGCAGCAAACATCTCGCTGTATGTCCCACATCCAAAGTGCCAAGAGAGAGCTTGCTCTCCCTGTCTTTGAGTACTGTTTTCGCTGTGCCGGTTACCTCTTTGCTAACATTCTCTTCAGCGCTGCAGGGAAACCAGGAACCACGTGGAGAAGGCACCCACACTGAAAGTGCCTGGAGGGAACATTGGGGCTTCTTCTCAGTGTCTCTGACATAGGGTTTCACTGTCCCGGGAAAGTCTCTGCTAACACCCTGCAGAGCGCTGTGCCCAATCTACAGAAACGTCTTGCGGTATCTCCTACAGGGAAAGTGCCAGGAGGGAACTGTCCATCTTGTTCTCAGTGTCTCTGAGAATTGCTCTGATTATCCCTGTGACCTCTTTGCTAAGACTCTCCAGAGAGCCGTCCTCAAAACCAACACACATCTTGACATATCTCCCTCATTGATCGCAGTGTCTCCAGGAACGGCATTCAAGGAGCCAGGAACTTTTCTCCCTACACTGTCCATTGAGTTGTCCTCAAAACCAATATACATCCTGCTATATCTCCCACATGGAAAGTGCCAGGAGGGAGAAGTGGCGATTATGTTTAGACTTTCTCGGAACTGCTTCAAATCAACTAGATATCTTTGTGCTGTAAATCTCCCAACAGCCAAACGCAAAAGCAGCAAACATCTCGCTGTATGTCCCACATCCAAAGTGCCAAGAGAGAGCTTGCTCTCCCTGTCTTTGAGTACTGTTTTCACTGTCCCGGTTACCTCTTTGCTAACATTCTCTTCAGCGCTGCAGGGAAACCAGGAACCACGTGGAGAAGGCACCCACACTGAAAGTGCCTGGAGGGAACATTGGGGCTTCTTCTCAGTGTCTCTGACATAGGGTTTCACTGTCCCGGGAAAGTCTCTGCTAACACCCTGCAGAGCGCTGTGCCCAATCTACAGAAACGTCTTGCGGTATCTCCTACAGGGAAAGTGCCAGGAGGGAACTGTCCATCTTGTTCTCAGTGTCTCTGAGAATTGCTCTGATTATCCCTGTGACCTCTTTGCTAAGACTCTCCAGAGAGCCGTCCTCAAAACCAACACACATCTTGACATATCTCCCTCATTGATCGCAGTGTCTCCAGGAACGGCATTCAAGGAGCCAGGAACTTTTCTCCCTACACTGTCCATTGAGTTGTCCTCAAAACCAATATACATCCTGCTATATCTCCCACATGGAAAGTGCCAGGAGGGAGAAGTGGCGATTATGTTTAGACTTTCTCGGAACTGCTTCAAATCAACTAGATATCTTTGTGCTGTAAATCTCCCAACAGCCAAACGCAAAAGCAGCAAACATCTCGCTGTATGTCCCACATCCAAAGTGCCAAGAGAGAGCTTGCTCTCCCTGTCTTTGAGTACTGTTTTCACTGTCCCGGTTACCTCTTTGCTAACATTCTCTTCAGCGCTGCAGGGAAACCAGGAACCACGTGGAGAAGGCACCCACACTGAAAGTGCCTGGAGGGAACATTGGGGCTTCTTCTCAGTGTCTCTGACATAGGGTTTCACTGTCCCGGGAAAGTCTCTGCTAACACCCTGCAGAGCGCTGTGCCCAATCTACAGAAACGTCTTGCGGTATCTCCTACAGGGAAAGTGCCAGGAGGGAACTGTCCATCTTGTTCTCAGTGTCTCTGAGAATTGCTCTGATTATCCCTGTGACCTCTTTGCTAAGACTCTCCAGAGAGCCGTCCTCAAAACCAACACACATCTTGACATATCTCCCACATTGATCGCAGTGTCTCCAGGAACGGCATTCAAGGAGCCAGGAACTTTTCTCCCTACACTGTCCATTGAGTTGTCCTCAAAACCAATATACATCCTGCTATATCTCCCACATGGAAAGTGCCAGGAGGGAGAAGTGGCGATTATGTTTAGACTTTCTCGGAACTGCTTCAAATCAACTAGATATCTTTGTGCTGTAAATCTCCCAACAGCCAAACGCAAAAGCAGCAAACATCTCGCTGTATGTCCCACATCCAAAGTGCCAAGAGAGAGCTTGCTCTCCCTGTCTTTGAGTACTGTTTTCGCTGTGCCGGTTACCTCTTTGCTAACATTCTCTTCAGCGCTGCAGGGAAACCAGGAACCACGTGGAGAAGGCACCCACACTGAAAGTGCCTGGAGGGAACATTGGGGCTTCTTCTCAGTGTCTCTGACATAGGGTTTCACTGTCCCGGGAAAGTCTCTGCTAACACCCTGCAGAGCGCTGTGCCCAATCTACAGAAACGTCTTGCGGTATCTCCTACAGGGAAAGTGCCAGGAGGGAACTGTCCATCTTGTTCTCAGTGTCTCTGAGAATTGCTCTGATTATCCCTGTGACCTCTTTGCTAAGACTCTCCAGAGAGCCGTCCTCAAAACCAACACACATCTTGACATATCTCCCTCATTGATCGCAGTGTCTCCAGGAACGGCATTCAAGGAGCCAGGAACTTTTCTCCCTACACTGTCCATTGAGTTGTCCTCAAAACCAATATACATCCTGCTATATCTCCCACATGGAAAGTGCCAGGAGGGAGAAGTGGCGATTATGTTTAGACTTTCTCGGAACTGCTTCAAATCAACTAGATATCTTTGTGCTGTAAATCTCCCAACAGCCAAACGCAAAAGCAGCAAACATCTCGCTGTATGTCCCACATCCAAAGTGCCAAGAGAGAGCTTGCTCTCCCTGTCTTTGAGTACTGTTTTCACTGTCCCGGTTACCTCTTTGCTAACATTCTCTTCAGCGCTGCAGGGAAACCAGGAACCACGTGGAGAAGGCACCCACACTGAAAGTGCCTGGACGGAACATTGGGGCTTCTTCTCAGTGTCTCTGACATAGGGTTTCACTGTCCCGGGAAAGTCTCTGCTAACACCCTGCAGAGCGCTGTGCCCAATCTACAGAAACGTCTTGCGGTATCTCCTACAGGGAAAGTGCCAGGAGGGAACTGTCCATCTTGTTCTCAGTGTCTCTGAGAATTGCTCTGATTATCCCTGTGACCTCTTTGCTAAGACTCTCCAGAGAGCCGTCCTCAAAACCAACACACATCTTGACATATCTCCCACATTGATCGCAGTGTCTCCAGGAACGGCATTCAAGGAGCCAGGAACTTTTCTCCCTACACTGTCCATTGAGTTGTCCTCAAAACCAATATACATCCTGCTATATCTCCCACATGGAAAGTGCCAGGAGGGAGAAGTGGCGATTATGTTTAGACTTTCTCGGAACTGCTTCAAATCAACTAGATATCTTTGTGCTGTAAATCTCCCAACAGCCAAACGCAAAAGCAGCAAACATCTCGCTGTATGTCCCACATCCAAAGTGCCAAGAGAGAGCTTGCTCTCCCTCTCTTTGAGTACTGTTTTCGCTGTGCCGGTTACCTCTTTGCTAACATTCTCTTCAGCGCTGCAGGGAAACCAGGAACCACGTGGAGAAGGCACCCACACTGAAAGTGCCTGGAGGGAACATTGGGGCTTCTTCTCAGTGTCTCTGACATAGGGTTTCACTGTCCCGGGAAAGTCTCTGCTAACACCCTGCAGAGCGCTGTGCCCAATCTACAGAAACGTCTTGCGGTATCTCCTACAGGGAAAGTGCCAGGAGGGAACTGTCCATCTTGTTCTCAGTGTCTCTGAGAATTGCTCTGATTATCCCTGTGACCTCTTTGCTAAGACTCTCCAGAGAGCCGTCCTCAAAACCAACACACATCTTGACATATCTCCCACATTGATCGCAGTGTCTCCAGGAACGGCATTCAAGGAGCCAGGAACTTTTCTCCCTACACTGTCCATTGAGTTGTCCTCAAAACCAATATACATCCTGCTATATCTCCCACATGGAAAGTGCCAGGAGGGAGAAGTGGCGATTATGTTTAGACTTTCTCGGAACTGCTTCAAATCAACTAGATATCTTTGTGCTGTAAATCTCCCAACAGCCAAACGCAAAAGCAGCAAACATCTCGCTGTATGTCCCACATCCAAAGTGCCAAGAGAGAGCTTGCTCTCCCTCTCTTTGAGTACTGTTTTCGCTGTGCCGGTTACCTCTTTGCTAACATTCTCTTCAGCGCTGCAGGGAAACCAGGAACCACGTGGAGAAGGCACCCACACTGAAAGTGCCTGGAGGGAACATTGGGGCTTCTTCTCAGTGTCTCTGACATAGGGTTTCACTGTCCCGGGAAAGTCTCTGCTAACACCCTGCAGAGCGCTGTGCCCAATCTACAGAAACGTCTTGCGGTATCTCCTACAGGGAAAGTGCCAGGAGGGAACTGTCCATCTTGTTCTCAGTGTCTCTGAGAATTGCTCTGATTATCCCTGTGACCTCTTTGCTAAGACTCTCCAGAGAGCCGTCCTCAAAACCAACACACATCTTGACATATCTCCCACATTGATCGCAGTGTCTCCAGGAACGGCATTCAAGGAGCCAGGAACTTTTCTCCCTACACTGTCCATTGAGTTGTCCTCAAAACCAATATACATCCTGCTATATCTCCCACATGGAAAGTGCCAGGAGGGAGAAGTGGCGATTATGTTTAGACTTTCTCGGAACTGCTTCAAATCAACTAGATATCTTTGTGCTGTAAATCTCCCAACAGCCAAACGCAAAAGCAGCAAACATCTCGCTGTATGTCCCACATCCAAAGTGCCAAGAGAGAGCTTGCTCTCCCTGTCTTTGAGTACTGTTTTCGCTGTGCCGGTTACCTCTTTGCTAACATTCTCTTCAGCGCTGCAGGGAAACCAGGAACCACGTGGAGAAGGCACCCACACTGAAAGTGCCTGGAGGGAACATTGGGGCTTCTTCTCAGTGTCTCTGACATAGGGTTTCACTGTCCCGGGAAAGTCTCTGCTAACACCCTGCAGAGCGCTGTGCCCAATCTACAGAAACGTCTTGCGGTATCTCCTACAGGGAAAGTGCCAGGAGGGAACTGTCCATCTTGTTCTCAGTGTCTCTGAGAATTGCTCTGATTATCCCTGTGACCTCTTTGCTAAGACTCTCCAGAGAGCCGTCCTCAAAACCAACACACATCTTGACATATCTCCCTCATTGATCGCAGTGTCTCCAGGAACGGCATTCAAGGAGCCAGGAACTTTTCTCCCTACACTGTCCATTGAGTTGTCCTCAAAACCAATATACATCCTGCTATATCTCCCACATGGAAAGTGCCAGGAGGGAGAAGTGGCGATTATGTTTAGACTTTCTCGGAACTGCTTCAAATCAACTAGATATCTTTGTGCTGTAAATCTCCCAACAGCCAAACGCAAAAGCAGCAAACATCTCGCTGTATGTCCCACATCCAAAGTGCCAAGAGAGAGCTTGCTCTCCCTGTCTTTGAGTACTGTTTTCACTGTCCCGGTTACCTCTTTGCTAACATTCTCTTCAGCGCTGCAGGGAAACCAGGAACCACGTGGAGAAGGCACCCACACTGAAAGTGCCTGGAGGGAACATTGGGGCTTCTTCTCAGTGTCTCTGACATAGGGTTTCACTGTCCCGGGAAAGTCTCTGCTAACACCCTGCAGAGCGCTGTGCCCAATCTACAGAAACGTCTTGCGGTATCTCCTACAGGGAAAGTGCCAGGAGGGAACTGTCCATCTTGTTCTCAGTGTCTCTGAGAATTGCTCTGATTATCCCTGTGACCTCTTTGCTAAGACTCTCCAGAGAGCCGTCCTCAAAACCAACACACATCTTGACATATCTCCCACATTGATCGCAGTGTCTCCAGGAACGGCATTCAAGGAGCCAGGAACTTTTCTCCCTACACTGTCCATTGAGTTGTCCTCAAAACCAATATACATCCTGCTATATCTCCCACATGGAAAGTGCCAGGAGGGAGAAGTGGCGATTATGTTTAGACTTTCTCGGAACTGCTTCAAATCAACTAGATATCTTTGTGCTGTAAATCTCCCAACAGCCAAACGCAAAAGCAGCAAACATCTCGCTGTATGTCCCACATCCAAAGTGCCAAGAGAGAGCTTGCTCTCCCTCTCTTTGAGTACTGTTTTCGCTGTGCCGGTTACCTCTTTGCTAACATTCTCTTCAGCGCTGCAGGGAAACCAGGAACCACGTGGAGAAGGCACCCACACTGAAAGTGCCTGGAGGGAACATTGGGGCTTCTTCTCAGTGTCTCTGACATAGGGTTTCACTGTCCCGGGAAAGTCTCTGCTAACACCCTGCAGAGCGCTGTGCCCAATCTACAGAAACGTCTTGCGGTATCTCCTACAGGGAAAGTGCCAGGAGGGAACTGTCCATCTTGTTCTCAGTGTCTCTGAGAATTGCTCTGATTATCCCTGTGACCTCTTTGCTAAGACTCTCCAGAGAGCCGTCCTCAAAACCAACACACATCTTGACATATCTCCCTCATTGATCGCAGTGTCTCCAGGAACGGCATTCAAGGAGCCAGGAACTTTTCTCCCTACACTGTCCATTGAGTTGTCCTCAAAACCAATATACATCCTGCTATATCTCCCACATGGAAAGTGCCAGGAGGGAGAAGTGGCGATTATGTTTAGACTTTCTCGGAACTGCTTCAAATCAACTAGATATCTTTGTGCTGTAAATCTCCCAACAGCCAAACGCAAAAGCAGCAAACATCTCGCTGTATGTCCCACATCCAAAGTGCCAAGAGAGAGCTTGCTCTCCCTGTCTTTGAGTACTGTTTTCACTGTCCCGGTTACCTCTTTGCTAACATTCTCTTCAGCGCTGCAGGGAAACCAGGAACCACGTGGAGAAGGCACCCACACTGAAAGTGCCTGGAGGGAACATTGGGGCTTCTTCTCAGTGTCTCTGACATAGGGTTTCACTGTCCCGGGAAAGTCTCTGCTAACACCCTGCAGAGCGCTGTGCCCAATCTACAGAAACGTCTTTCGGTATCTCCTACAGGGAAAGTGCCAGGAGGGAACTGTCCATCTTGTTCTCAGTGTCTCTGAGAATTGCTCTGATTATCCCTGTGACCTCTTTGCTAAGACTCTCCAGAGAGCCGTCCTCAAAACAAACACACATCTTGACATATCTCCCACATTGATCGCAGTGTCTCCAGGAACGGCATTCAAGGAGCCAGGAACTTTTCTCCCTACACTGTCCATTGAGTTGTCCTCAAAACCAATATACATCCTGCTATATCTCCCACATGGAAAGTGCCAGGAGGGAGAAGTGGCGATTATGTTTAGACTTTCTCGGAACTGCTTCAAATCAACTAGATATCTTTGTGCTGTAAATCTCCCAACAGCCAAACGCAAAAGCAGCAAACATCTCGCTGTATGTCCCACATCCAAAGTGCCAAGAGAGAGCTTGCTCTCCCTGTCTTTGAGTACTGTTTTCGCTGTGCCGGTTACCTCTTTGCTAACATTCTCTTCAGCGCTGCAGGGAAACCAGGAACCACGTGGAGAAGGCACCCACACTGAAAGTGCCTGGAGGGAACATTGGGGCTTCTTCTCAGTGTCTCTGACATAGGGTTTCACTGTCCCGGGAAAGTCTCTGCTAACACCCTGCAGAGCGCTGTGCCCAATCTACAGAAACGTCTTGCGGTATCTCCTACAGGGAAAGTGCCAGGAGGGAACTGTCCATCTTGTTCTCAGTGTCTCTGAGAATTGCTCTGATTATCCCTGTGACCTCTTTGCTAAGACTCTCCAGAGAGCCGTCCTCAAAACCAACACACATCTTGACATATCTCCCACATTGATCGCAGTGTCTCCAGGAACGGCATTCAAGGAGCCAGGAACTTTTCTCCCTACACTGTCCATTGAGTTGTCCTCAAAACCAATATACATCCTGCTATATCTCCCACATGGAAAGTGCCAGGAGGGAGAAGTGGCGATTATGTTTAGACTTTCTCGGAACTGCTTCAAATCAACTAGATATCTTTGTGCTGTAAATCTCCCAACAGCCAAACGCAAAAGCAGCAAACATCTCGCTGTATGTCCCACATCCAAAGTGCCAAGAGAGAGCTTGCTCTCCCTGTCTTTGAGTACTGTTTTCACTGTCCCGGTTACCTCTTTGCTAACATTCTCTTCAGCGCTGCAGGGAAACCAGGAACCACGTGGAGAAGGCACCCACACTGAAAGTGCCTGGAGGGAACATTGGGGCTTCTTCTCAGTGTCTCTGACATAGGGTTTCACTGTCCCGGGAAAGTCTCTGCTAACACCCTGCAGAGCGCTGTGCCCAATCTACAGAAACGTCTTGCGGTATCTCCTACAGGGAAAGTGCCAGGAGGGAACTGTCCATCTTGTTCTCAGTGTCTCTGAGAATTGCTCTGATTATCCCTGTGACCTCTTTGCTAAGACTCTCCAGAGAGCCGTCCTCAAAACCAACACACATCTTGACATATCTCCCACATTGATCGCAGTGTCTCCAGGAACGGCATTCAAGGAGCCAGGAACTTTTCTCCCTACACTGTCCATTGAGTTGTCCTCAAAACCAATATACATCCTGCTATATCTCCCACATGGAAAGTGCCAGGAGGGAGAAGTGGCGATTATGTTTAGACTTTCTCGGAACTGCTTCAAATCAACTAGATATCTTTGTGCTGTAAATCTCCCAACAGCCAAACGCAAAAGCAGCAAACATCTCGCTGTATGTCCCACATCCAAAGTGCCAAGAGAGAGCTTGCTCTCCCTGTCTTTGAGTACTGTTTTCGCTGTGCCGGTTACCTCTTTGCTAACATTCTCTTCAGCGCTGCAGGGAAACCAGGAACCACGTGGAGAAGGCACCCACACTGAAAGTGCCTGGAGGGAACATTGGGGCTTCTTCTCAGTGTCTCTGACATAGGGTTTCACTGTCCCGGGAAAGTCTCTGCTAACACCCTGCAGAGCGCTGTGCCCAATCTACAGAAACGTCTTGCGGTATCTCCTACAGGGAAAGTGCCAGGAGGGAACTGTCCATCTTGTTCTCAGTGTCTCTGAGAATTGCTCTGATTATCCCTGTGACCTCTTTGCTAAGACTCTCCAGAGAGCCGTCCTCAAAACCAACACACATCTTGACATATCTCCCTCATTGATCGCAGTGTCTCCAGGAACGGCATTCAAGGAGCCAGGAACTTTTCTCCCTACACTGTCCATTGAGTTGTCCTCAAAACCAATATACATCCTGCTATATCTCCCACATGGAAAGTGCCAGGAGGGAGAAGTGGCGATTATGTTTAGACTTTCTCGGAACTGCTTCAAATCAACTAGATATCTTTGTGCTGTAAATCTCCCAACAGCCAAACGCAAAAGCAGCAAACATCTCGCTGTATGTCCCACATCCAAAGTGCCAAGAGAGAGCTTGCTCTCCCTGTCTTTGAGTACTGTTTTCGCTGTGCCGGTTACCTCTTTGCTAACATTCTCTTCAGCGCTGCAGGGAAACCAGGAACCACGTGGAGAAGGCACCCACACTGAAAGTGCCTGGAGGGAACATTGGGGCTTCTTCTCAGTGTCTCTGACATAGGGTTTCACTGTCCCGGGAAAGTCTCTGCTAACACCCTGCAGAGCGCTGTGCCCAATCTACAGAAACGTCTTGCGGTATCTCCTACAGGGAAAGTGCCAGGAGGGAACTGTCCATCTTGTTCTCAGTGTCTCTGAGAATTGCTCTGATTATCCCTGTGACCTCTTTGCTAAGACTCTCCAGAGAGCCGTCCTCAAAACCAACACACATCTTGACATATCTCCCTCATTGATCGCAGTGTCTCCAGGAACGGCATTCAAGGAGCCAGGAACTTTTCTCCCTACACTGTCCATTGAGTTGTCCTCAAAACCAATATACATCCTGCTATATCTCCCACATGGAAAGTGCCAGGAGGGAGAAGTGGCGATTATGTTTAGACTTTCTCGGAACTGCTTCAAATCAACTAGATATCTTTGTGCTGTAAATCTCCCAACAGCCAAACGCAAAAGCAGCAAACATCTCGCTGTATGTCCCACATCCAAAGTGCCAAGAGAGAGCTTGCTCTCCCTGTCTTTGAGTACTGTTTTCACTGTCCCGGTTACCTCTTTGCTAACATTCTCTTCAGCGCTGCAGGGAAACCAGGAACCACGTGGAGAAGGCACCCACACTGAAAGTGCCTGGAGGGAACATTGGGGCTTCTTCTCAGTGTCTCTGACATAGGGTTTCACTGTCCCGGGAAAGTCTCTGCTAACACCCTGCAGAGCGCTGTGCCCAATCTACAGAAACGTCTTGCGGTATCTCCTACAGGGAAAGTGCCAGGAGGGAACTGTCCATCTTGTTCTCAGTGTCTCTGAGAATTGCTCTGATTATCCCTGTGACCTCTTTGCTAAGACTCTCCAGAGAGCCGTCCTCAAAACCAACACACATCTTGACATATCTCCCACATTGATCGCAGTGTCTCCAGGAACGGCATTCAAGGAGCCAGGAACTTTTCTCCCTACACTGTCCATTGAGTTGTCCTCAAAACCAATATACATCCTGCTATATCTCCCACATGGAAAGTGCCAGGAGGGAGAAGTGGCGATTATGTTTAGACTTTCTCGGAACTGCTTCAAATCAACTAGATATCTTTGTGCTGTAAATCTCCCAACAGCCAAACGCAAAAGCAGCAAACATCTCGCTGTATGTCCCACATCCAAAGTGCCAAGAGAGAGCTTGCTCTCCCTGTCTTTGAGTACTGTTTTCGCTGTGCCGGTTACCTCTTTGCTAACATTCTCTTCAGCGCTGCAGGGAAACCAGGAACCACGTGGAGAAGGCACCCACACTGAAAGTGCCTGGAGGGAACATTGGGGCTTCTTCTCAGTGTCTCTGACATAGGGTTTCACTGTCCCGGGAAAGTCTCTGCTAACACCCTGCAGAGCGCTGTGCCCAATCTACAGAAACGTCTTGCGGTATCTCCTACAGGGAAAGTGCCAGGAGGGAACTGTCCATCTTGTTCTCAGTGTCTCTGAGAATTGCTCTGATTATCCCTGTGACCTCTTTGCTAAGACTCTCCAGAGAGCCGTCCTCAAAACCAACACACATCTTGACATATCTCCCTCATTGATCGCAGTGTCTCCAGGAACGGCATTCAAGGAGCCAGGAACTTTTCTCCCTACACTGTCCATTGAGTTGTCCTCAAAACCAATATACATCCTGCTATATCTCCCACATGGAAAGTGCCAGGAGGGAGAAGTGGCGATTATGTTTAGACTTTCTCGGAACTGCTTCAAATCAACTAGATATCTTTGTGCTGTAAATCTCCCAACAGCCAAACGCAAAAGCAGCAAACATCTCGCTGTATGTCCCACATCCAAAGTGCCAAGAGAGAGCTTGCTCTCCCTGTCTTTGAGTACTGTTTTCGCTGTGCCGGTTACCTCTTTGCTAACATTCTCTTCAGCGCTGCAGGGAAACCAGGAACCACGTGGAGAAGGCACCCACACTGAAAGTGCCTGGAGGGAACATTGGGGCTTCTTCTCAGTGTCTCTGACATAGGGTTTCACTGTCCCGGGAAAGTCTCTGCTAACACCCTGCAGAGCGCTGTGCCCAATCTACAGAAACGTCTTGCGGTATCTCCTACAGGGAAAGTGCCAGGAGGGAACTGTCCATCTTGTTCTCAGTGTCTCTGAGAATTGCTCTGATTATCCCTGTGACCTCTTTGCTAAGACTCTCCAGAGAGCCGTCCTCAAAACCAACACACATCTTGACATATCTCCCTCATTGATCGCAGTGTCTCCAGGAACGGCATTCAAGGAGCCAGGAACTTTTCTCCCTACACTGTCCATTGAGTTGTCCTCAAAACCAATATACATCCTGCTATATCTCCCACATGGAAAGTGCCAGGAGGGAGAAGTGGCGATTATGTTTAGACTTTCTCGGAACTGCTTCAAATCAACTAGATATCTTTGTGCTGTAAATCTCCCAACAGCCAAACGCAAAAGCAGCAAACATCTCGCTGTATGTCCCACATCCAAAGTGCCAAGAGAGAGCTTGCTCTCCCTGTCTTTGAGTACTGTTTTCACTGTCCCGGTTACCTCTTTGCTAACATTCTCTTCAGCGCTGCAGGGAAACCAGGAACCACGTGGAGAAGGCACCCACACTGAAAGTGCCTGGAGGGAACATTGGGGCTTCTTCTCAGTGTCTCTGACATAGGGTTTCACTGTCCCGGGAAAGTCTCTGCTAACACCCTGCAGAGCGCTGTGCCCAATCTACAGAAACGTCTTGCGGTATCTCCTACAGGGAAAGTGCCAGGAGGGAACTGTCCATCTTGTTCTCAGTGTCTCTGAGAATTGCTCTGATTATCCCTGTGACCTCTTTGCTAAGACTCTCCAGAGAGCCGTCCTCAAAACCAACACACATCTTGACATATCTCCCTCATTGATCGCAGTGTCTCCAGGAAAGGCATTCAAGGAGCCAGGAACTTTTCTCCCTACACTGTCCATTGAGTTGTCCTCAAAACCAATATACATCCTGCTATATCTCCCACATGGAAAGTGCCAGGAGGGAGAAGTGGCGATTATGTTTAGACTTTCTCGGAACTGCTTCAAATCAACTAGATATCTTTGTGCTGTAAATCTCCCAACAGCCAAACGCAAAAGCAGCAAACATCTCGCTGTATGTCCCACATCCAAAGTGCCAAGAGAGAGCTTGCTCTCCCTGTCTTTGAGTACTGTTTTCACTGTCCCGGTTACCTCTTTGCTAACATTCTCTTCAGCGCTGCAGGGAAACCAGGAACCACGTGGAGAAGGCACCCACACTGAAAGTGCCTGGAGGGAACATTGGGGCTTCTTCTCAGTGTCTCTGACATAGGGTTTCACTGTCCCGGGAAAGTCTCTGCTAACACCCTGCAGAGCGCTGTGCCCAATCTACAGAAACGTCTTGCGGTATCTCCTACAGGGAAAGTGCCAGGAGGGAACTGTCCATCTTGTTCTCAGTGTCTCTGAGAATTGCTCTGATTATCCCTGTGACCTCTTTGCTAAGACTCTCCAGAGAGCCGTCCTCAAAACCAACACACATCTTGACATATCTCCCACATTGATCGCAGTGTCTCCAGGAACGGCATTCAAGGAGCCAGGAACTTTTCTCCCTACACTGTCCATTGAGTTGTCCTCAAAACCAATATACATCCTGCTATATCTCCCACATGGAAAGTGCCAGGAGGGAGAAGTGGCGATTATGTTTAGACTTTCTCGGAACTGCTTCAAATCAACTAGATATCTTTGTGCTGTAAATCTCCCAACAGCCAAACGCAAAAGCAGCAAACATCTCGCTGTATGTCCCACATCCAAAGTGCCAAGAGAGAGCTTGCTCTCCCTGTCTTTGAGTACTGTTTTCGCTGTGCCGGTTACCTCTTTGCTAACATTCTCTTCAGCGCTGCAGGGAAACCAGGAACCACGTGGAGAAGGCACCCACACTGAAAGTGCCTGGAGGGAACATTGGGGCTTCTTCTCAGTGTCTCTGACATAGGGTTTCACTGTCCCGGGAAAGTCTCTGCTAACACCCTGCAGAGCGCTGTGCCCAATCTACAGAAACGTCTTGCGGTATCTCCTACAGGGAAAGTGCCAGGAGGGAACTGTCCATCTTGTTCTCAGTGTCTCTGAGAATTGCTCTGATTATCCCTGTGACCTCTTTGCTAAGACTCTCCAGAGAGCCGTCCTCAAAACCAACACACATCTTGACATATCTCCCACATTGATCGCAGTGTCTCCAGGAACGGCATTCAAGGAGCCAGGAACTTTTCTCCCTACACTGTCCATTGAGTTGTCCTCAAAACCAATATACATCCTGCTATATCTCCCACATGGAAAGTGCCAGGAGGGAGAAGTGGCGATTATGTTTAGACTTTCTCGGAACTGCTTCAAATCAACTAGATATCTTTGTGCTGTAAATCTCCCAACAGCCAAACGCAAAAGCAGCAAACATCTCGCTGTATGTCCCACATCCAAAGTGCCAAGAGAGAGCTTGCTCTCCCTGTCTTTGAGTACTGTTTTCGCTGTGCCGGTTACCTCTTTGCTAACATTCTCTTCAGCGCTGCAGGGAAACCAGGAACCACGTGGAGAAGGCACCCACACTGAAAGTGCCTGGAGGGAACATTGGGGCTTCTTCTCAGTGTCTCTGACATAGGGTTTCACTGTCCCGGGAAAGTCTCTGCTAACACCCTGCAGAGCGCTGTGCCCAATCTACAGAAACGTCTTGCGGTATCTCCTACAGGGAAAGTGCCAGGAGGGAACTGTCCATCTTGTTCTCAGTGTCTCTGAGAATTGCTCTGATTATCCCTGTGACCTCTTTGCTAAGACTCTCCAGAGAGCCGTCCTCAAAACCAACACACATCTTGACATATCTCCCTCATTGATCGCAGTGTCTCCAGGAAAGGCATTCAAGGAGCCAGGAACTTTTCTCCCTACACTGTCCATTGAGTTGTCCTCAAAACCAATATACATCCTGCTATATCTCCCACATGGAAAGTGCCAGGAGGGAGAAGTGGCGATTATGTTTAGACTTTCTCGGAACTGCTTCAAATCAACTAGATATCTTTGTGCTGTAAATCTCCCAACAGCCAAACGCAAAAGCAGCAAACATCTCGCTGTATGTCCCACATCCAAAGTGCCAAGAGAGAGCTTGCTTTCCCTGTCTTTGAGTACTGTTTTCACTGTCCCGGTTACCTCTTTGCTAACATTCTCTTCAGCGCTGCAGGGAAACCAGGAACCACGTGGAGAAGGCACCCACACTGAAAGTGCCTGGAGGGAACATTGGGGCTTCTTCTCAGTGTCTCTGACATAGGGTTTCACTGTCCCGGGAAAGTCTCTGCTAACACCCTGCAGAGCGCTGTGCCCAATCTACAGAAACGTCTTGCGGTATCTCCTACAGGGAAAGTGCCAGGAGGGAACTGTCCATCTTGTTCTCAGTGTCTCTGAGAATTGCTCTGATTATCCCTGTGACCTCTTTGCTAAGACTCTCCAGAGAGCCGTCCTCAAAACCAACACACATCTTGACATATCTCCCACATTGATCGCAGTGTCTCCAGGAACGGCATTCAAGGAGCCAGGAACTTTTCTCCCTACACTGTCCATTGAGTTGTCCTCAAAACCAATATACATCCTGCTATATCTCCCACATGGAAAGTGCCAGGAGGGAGAAGTGGCGATTATGTTTAGACTTTCTCGGAACTGCTTCAAATCAACTAGATATCTTTGTGCTGTAAATCTCCCAACAGCCAAACGCAAAAGCAGCAAACATCTCGCTGTATGTCCCACATCCAAAGTGCCAAGAGAGAGCTTGCTCTCCCTGTCTTTGAGTACTGTTTTCACTGTCCCGGTTACCTCTTTGCTAACATTCTCTTCAGCGCTGCAGGGAAACCAGGAACCACGTGGAGAAGGCACCCACACTGAAAGTGCCTGGAGGGAACATTGGGGCTTCTTCTCAGTGTCTCTGACATAGGGTTTCACTGTCCCGGGAAAGTCTCTGCTAACACCCTGCAGAGCGCTGTGCCCAATCTACAGAAACGTCTTGCGGTATCTCCTACAGGGAAAGTGCCAGGAGGGAACTGTCCATCTTGTTCTCAGTGTCTCTGAGAATTGCTCTGATTATCCCTGTGACCTCTTTGCTAAGACTCTCCAGAGAGCCGTCCTCAAAACCAACACACATCTTGACATATCTCCCACATTGATCGCAGTGTCTCCAGGAACGGCATTCAAGGAGCCAGGAACTTTTCTCCCTACACTGTCCATTGAGTTGTCCTCAAAACCAATATACATCCTGCTATATCTCCCACATGGAAAGTGCCAGGAGGGAGAAGTGGCGATTATGTTTAGACTTTCTCGGAACTGCTTCAAATCAACTAGATATCTTTGTGCTGTAAATCTCCCAACAGCCAAACGCAAAAGCAGCAAACATCTCGCTGTATGTCCCACATCCAAAGTGCCAAGAGAGAGCTTGCTCTCCCTGTCTTTGAGTACTGTTTTCGCTGTGCCGGTTACCTCTTTGCTAACATTCTCTTCAGCGCTGCAGGGAAACCAGGAACCACGTGGAGAAGGCACCCACACTGAAAGTGCCTGGAGGGAACATTGGGGCTTCTTCTCAGTGTCTCTGACATAGGGTTTCACTGTCCCGGGAAAGTCTCTGCTAACACCCTGCAGAGCGCTGTGCCCAATCTACAGAAACGTCTTGCGGTATCTCCTACAGGGAAAGTGCCAGGAGGGAACTGTCCATCTTGTTCTCAGTGTCTCTGAGAATTGCTCTGATTATCCCTGTGACCTCTTTGCTAAGACTCTCCAGAGAGCCGTCCTCAAAACCAACACACATCTTGACATATCTCCCTCATTGATCGCAGTGTCTCCAGGAAAGGCATTCAAGGAGCCAGGAACTTTTCTCCCTACACTGTCCATTGAGTTGTCCTCAAAACCAATATACATCCTGCTATATCTCCCACATGGAAAGTGCCAGGAGGGAGAAGTGGCGATTATGTTTAGACTTTCTCGGAACTGCTTCAAATCAACTAGATATCTTTGTGCTGTAAATCTCCCAACAGCCAAACGCAAAAGCAGCAAACATCTCGCTGTATGTCCCACATCCAAAGTGCCAAGAGAGAGCTTGCTTTCCCTGTCTTTGAGTACTGTTTTCACTGTCCCGGTTACCTCTTTGCTAACATTCTCTTCAGCGCTGCAGGGAAACCAGGAACCACGTGGAGAAGGCACCCACACTGAAAGTGCCTGGAGGGAACATTGGGGCTTCTTCTCAGTGTCTCTGACATAGGGTTTCACTGTCCCGGGAAAGTCTCTGCTAACACCCTGCAGAGCGCTGTGCCCAATCTACAGAAACGTCTTGCGGTATCTCCTACAGGGAAAGTGCCAGGAGGGAACTGTCCATCTTGTTCTCAGTGTCTCTGAGAATTGCTCTGATTATCCCTGTGACCTCTTTGCTAAGACTCTCCAGAGAGCCGTCCTCAAAACCAACACACATCTTGACATATCTCCCACATTGATCGCAGTGTCTCCAGGAACGGCATTCAAGGAGCCAGGAACTTTTCTCCCTACACTGTCCATTGAGTTGTCCTCAAAACCAATATACATCCTGCTATATCTCCCACATGGAAAGTGCCAGGAGGGAGAAGTGGCGATTATGTTTAGACTTTCTCGGAACTGCTTCAAATCAACTAGATATCTTTGTGCTGTAAATCTCCCAACAGCCAAACGCAAAAGCAGCAAACATCTCGCTGTATGTCCCACATCCAAAGTGCCAAGAGAGAGCTTGCTCTCCCTGTCTTTGAGTACTGTTTTCGCTGTGCCGGTTACCTCTTTGCTAACATTCTCTTCAGCGCTGCAGGGAAACCAGGAACCACGTGGAGAAGGCACCCACACTGAAAGTGCCTGGAGGGAACATTGGGGCTTCTTCTCAGTGTCTCTGACATAGGGTTTCACTGTCCCGGGAAAGTCTCTGCTAACACCCTGCAGAGCGCTGTGCCCAATCTACAGAAACGTCTTGCGGTATCTCCTACAGGGAAAGTGCCAGGAGGGAACTGTCCATCTTGTTCTCAGTGTCTCTGAGAATTGCTCTGATTATCCCTGTGACCTCTTTGCTAAGACTCTCCAGAGAGCCGTCCTCAAAACCAACACACATCTTGACATATCTCCCTCATTGATCGCAGTGTCTCCAGGAACGGCATTCAAGGAGCCAGGAACTTTTCTCCCTACACTGTCCATTGAGTTGTCCTCAAAACCAATATACATCCTGCTATATCTCCCACATGGAAAGTGCCAGGAGGGAGAAGTGGCGATTATGTTTAGACTTTCTCGGAACTGCTTCAAATCAACTAGATATCTTTGTGCTGTAAATCTCCCAACAGCCAAACGCAAAAGCAGCAAACATCTCGCTGTATGTCCCACATCCAAAGTGCCAAGAGAGAGCTTGCTCTCCCTGTCTTTGAGTACTGTTTTCACTGTCCCGGTTACCTCTTTGCTAACATTCTCTTCAGCGCTGCAGGGAAACCAGGAACCACGTGGAGAAGGCACCCACACTGAAAGTGCCTGGAGGGAACATTGGGGCTTCTTCTCAGTGTCTCTGACATAGGGTTTCACTGTCCCGGGAAAGTCTCTGCTAACACCCTGCAGAGCGCTGTGCCCAATCTACAGAAACGTCTTGCGGTATCTCCTACAGGGAAAGTGCCAGGAGGGAACTGTCCATCTTGTTCTCAGTGTCTCTGAGAATTGCTCTGATTATCCCTGTGACCTCTTTGCTAAGACTCTCCAGAGAGCCGTCCTCAAAACCAACACACATCTTGACATATCTCCCTCATTGATCGCAGTGTCTCCAGGAACGGCATTCAAGGAGCCAGGAACTTTTCTCCCTACACTGTCCATTGAGTTGTCCTCAAAACCAATATACATCCTGCTATATCTCCCACATGGAAAGTGCCAGGAGGGAGAAGTGGCGATTATGTTTAGACTTTCTCGGAACTGCTTCAAATCAACTAGATATCTTTGTGCTGTAAATCTCCCAACAGCCAAACGCAAAAGCAGCAAACATCTCGCTGTATGTCCCACATCCAAAGTGCCAAGAGAGAGCTTGCTCTCCCTGTCTTTGAGTACTGTTTTCACTGTCCCGGTTACCTCTTGGCTAACATTCTCTTCAGCGCTGCAGGGAAACCAGGAACCACGTGGAGAAGGCACCCACACTGAAAGTGCCTGGAGGGAACATTGGGGCTTCTTCTCAGTGTCTCTGACATAGGGTTTCACTGTCCCGGGAAAGTCTCTGCTAACACCCTGCAGAGCGCTGTGCCCAATCTACAGAAACGTCTTGCGGTATCTCCTACAGGGAAAGTGCCAGGAGGGAACTGTCCATCTTGTTCTCAGTGTCTCTGAGAATTGCTCTGATTATCCCTGTGACCTCTTTGCTAAGACTCTCCAGAGAGCCGTCCTCAAAACAAACACACATCTTGACATATCTCCCACATTGATCGCAGTGTCTCCAGGAACGGCATTCAAGGAGCCAGGAACTTTTCTCCCTACACTGTCCATTGAGTTGTCCTCAAAACCAATATACATCCTGCTATATCTCCCACATGGAAAGTGCCAGGAGGGAGAAGTGGCGATTATGTTTAGACTTTCTCGGAACTGCTTCAAATCAACTAGATATCTTTGTGCTGTAAATCTCCCAACAGCCAAACGCAAAAGCAGCAAACATCTCGCTGTATGTCCCACATCCAAAGTGCCAAGAGAGAGCTTGCTCTCCCTCTCTTTGAGTACTGTTTTCGCTGTGCCGGTTACCTCTTTGCTAACATTCTCTTCAGCGCTGCAGGGAAACCAGGAACCACGTGGAGAAGGCACCCACACTGAAAGTGCCTGGAGGGAACATTGGGGCTTCTTCTCAGTGTCTCTGACATAGGGTTTCACTGTCCCGGGAAAGTCTCTGCTAACACCCTGCAGAGCGCTGTGCCCAATCTACAGAAACGTCTTGCGGTATCTCCTACAGGGAAAGTGCCAGGAGGGAACTGTCCATCTTGTTCTCAGTGTCTCTGAGAATTGCTCTGATTATCCCTGTGACCTCTTTGCTAAGACTCTCCAGAGAGCCGTCCTCAAAACCAACACACATCTTGACATATCTCCCTCATTGATCGCAGTGTCTCCAGGAACGGCATTCAAGGAGCCAGGAACTTTTCTCCCTACACTGTCCATTGAGTTGTCCTCAAAACCAATATACATCCTGCTATATCTCCCACATGGAAAGTGCCAGGAGGGAGAAGTGGCGATTATGTTTAGACTTTCTCGGAACTGCTTCAAATCAACTAGATATCTTTGTGCTGTAAATCTCCCAACAGCCAAACGCAAAAGCAGCAAACATCTCGCTGTATGTCCCACATCCAAAGTGCCAAGAGAGAGCTTGCTCTCCCTGTCTTTGAGTACTGTTTTCACTGTCCCGGTTACCTCTTTGCTAACATTCTCTTCAGCGCTGCAGGGAAACCAGGAACCACGTGGAGAAGGCACCCACACTGAAAGTGCCTGGAGGGAACATTGGGGCTTCTTCTCAGTGTCTCTGACATAGGGTTTCACTGTCCCGGGAAAGTCTCTGCTAACACCCTGCAGAGCGCTGTGCCCAATCTACAGAAACGTCTTGCGGTATCTCCTACAGGGAAAGTGCCAGGAGGGAACTGTCCATCTTGTTCTCAGTGTCTCTGAGAATTGCTCTGATTATCCCTGTGACCTCTTTGCTAAGACTCTCCAGAGAGCCGTCCTCAAAACCAACACACATCTTGACATATCTCCCACATTGATCGCAGTGTCTCCAGGAACGGCATTCAAGGAGCCAGGAACTTTTCTCCCTACACTGTCCATTGAGTTGTCCTCAAAACCAATATACATCCTGCTATATCTCCCACATGGAAAGTGCCAGGAGGGAGAAGTGGCGATTATGTTTAGACTTTCTCGGAACTGCTTCAAATCAACTAGATATCTTTGTGCTGTAAATCTCCCAACAGCCAAACGCAAAAGCAGCAAACATCTCGCTGTATGTCCCACATCCAAAGTGCCAAGAGAGAGCTTGCTCTCCCTGTCTTTGAGTACTGTTTTCGCTGTCCCGGTTACCTCTTTGCTAACATTCTCTTCAGCGCTGCAGGGAAACCAGGAACCACGTGGAGAAGGCACCCACACTGAAAGTGCCTGGAGGGAACATTGGGGCTTCTTCTCAGTGTCTCTGACATAGGGTTTCACTGTCCCGGGAAAGTCTCTGCTAACACCCTGCAGAGCGCTGTGCCCAATCTACAGAAACGTCTTGCGGTATCTCCTACAGGGAAAGTGCCAGGAGGGAACTGTCCATCTTGTTCTCAGTGTCTCTGAGAATTGCTCTGATTATCCCTGTGACCTCTTTGCTAAGACTCTCCAGAGAGCCGTCCTCAAAACCAACACACATCTTGACATATCTCCCACATTGATCGCAGTGTCTCCAGGAACGGCATTCAAGGAGCCAGGAACTTTTCTCCCTACACTGTCCATTGAGTTGTCCTCAAAACCAATATACATCCTGCTATATCTCCCACATGGAAAGTGCCAGGAGGGAGAAGTGGCGATTATGTTTAGACTTTCTCGGAACTGCTTCAAATCAACTAGATATCTTTGTGCTGTAAATCTCCCAACAGCCAAACGCAAAAGCAGCAAACATCTCGCTGTATGTCCCACATCCAAAGTGCCAAGAGAGAGCTTGCTCTCCCTGTCTTTGAGTACTGTTTTCGCTGTGCCGGTTACCTCTTTGCTAACATTCTCTTCAGCGCTGCAGGGAAACCAGGAACCACGTGGAGAAGGCACCCACACTGAAAGTGCCTGGAGGGAACATTGGGGCTTCTTCTCAGTGTCTCTGACATAGGGTTTCACTGTCCCGGGAAAGTCTCTGCTAACACCCTGCAGAGCGCTGTGCCCAATCTACAGAAACGTCTTGCGGTATCTCCTACAGGGAAAGTGCCAGGAGGGAACTGTCCATCTTGTTCTCAGTGTCTCTGAGAATTGCTCTGATTATCCCTGTGACCTCTTTGCTAAGACTCTCCAGAGAGCCGTCCTCAAAACCAACACACATCTTGACATATCTCCCTCATTGATCGCAGTGTCTCCAGGAACGGCATTCAAGGAGCCAGGAACTTTTCTCCCTACACTGTCCATTGAGTTGTCCTCAAAACCAATATACATCCTGCTATATCTCCCACATGGAAAGTGCCAGGAGGGAGAAGTGGCGATTATGTTTAGACTTCCTCGGAACTGCTTCAAATCAACTAGATATCTTTGTGCTGTAAATCTCCCAACAGCCAAACGCAAAAGCAGCAAACATCTCGCTGTATGTCCCACATCCAAAGTGCCAAGAGAGAGCTTGCTCTCCCTGTCTTTGAGTACTGTTTTCGCTGTGCCGGTTACCTCTTTGCTAACATTCTCTTCAGCGCTGCAGGGAAACCAGGAACCACGTGGAGAAGGCACCCACACTGAAAGTGCCTGGAGGGAACATTGGGGCTTCTTCTCAGTGTCTCTGACATAGGGTTTCACTGTCCCGGGAAAGTCTCTGCTAACACCCTGCAGAGCGCTGTGCCCAATCTACAGAAACGTCTTGCGGTATCTCCTACAGGGAAAGTGCCAGGAGGGAACTGTCCATCTTGTTCTCAGTGTCTCTGAGAATTGCTCTGATTATCCCTGTGACCTCTTTGCTAAGACTCTCCAGAGAGCCGTCCTCAAAACCAACACACATCTTGACATATCTCCCTCATTGATCGCAGTGTCTCCAGGAACGGCATTCAAGGAGCCAGGAACTTTTCTCCCTACACTGTCCATTGAGTTGTCCTCAAAACCAATATACATCCTGCTATATCTCCCACATGGAAAGTGCCAGGAGGGAGAAGTGGCGATTATGTTTAGACTTTCTCGGAACTGCTTCAAATCAACTAGATATCTTTGTGCTGTAAATCTCCCAACAGCCAAACGCAAAAGCAGCAAACATCTCGCTGTATGTCCCACATCCAAAGTGCCAAGAGAGAGCTTGCTCTCCCTGTCTTTGAGTACTGTTTTCACTGTCCCGGTTACCTCTTTGCTAACATTCTCTTCAGCGCTGCAGGGAAACCAGGAACCACGTGGAGAAGGCACCCACACTGAAAGTGCCTGGAGGGAACATTGGGGCTTCTTCTCAGTGTCTCTGACATAGGGTTTCACTGTCCCGGGAAAGTCTCTGCTAACACCCTGCAGAGCGCTGTGCCCAATCTACAGAAACGTCTTGCGGTATCTCCTACAGGGAAAGTGCCAGGAGGGAACTGTCCATCTTGTTCTCAGTGTCTCTGAGAATTGCTCTGATTATCCCTGTGACCTCTTTGCTAAGACTCTCCAGAGAGCCGTCCTCAAAACAAACACACATCTTGACATATCTCCCACATTGATCGCAGTGTCTCCAGGAACGGCATTCAAGGAGCCAGGAACTTTTCTCCCTACACTGTCCATTGAGTTGTCCTCAAAACCAATATACATCCTGCTATATCTCCCACATGGAAAGTGCCAGGAGGGAGAAGTGGCGATTATGTTTAGACTTTCTCGGAACTGCTTCAAATCAACTAGATATCTTTGTGCTGTAAATCTCCCAACAGCCAAACGCAAAAGCAGCAAACATCTCGCTGTATGTCCCACATCCAAAGTGCCAAGAGAGAGCTTGCTCTCCCTGTCTTTGAGTACTGTTTTCGCTGTGCCGGTTACCTCTTTGCTAACATTCTCTTCAGCGCTGCAGGGAAACCAGGAACCACGTGGAGAAGGCACCCACACTGAAAGTGCCTGGAGGGAACATTGGGGCTTCTTCTCAGTGTCTCTGACATAGGGTTTCACTGTCCCGGAAAGTCTCTGCTAACACCCTGCAGAGCGCTGTGCCCAATCTACAGAAACGTCTTGCGGTATCTCCTACAGGGAAAGTGCCAGGAGGGAACTGTCCATCTTGTTCTCAGTGTCTCTGAGAATTGCTCTGATTATCCCTGTGACCTCTTTGCTAAGACTCTCCAGAGAGCCGTCCTCAAAACCAACACACATCTTGACATATCTCCCACATTGATCGCAGTGTCTCCAGGAACGGCATTCAAGGAGCCAGGAACTTTTCTCCCTACACTGTCCATTGAGTTGTCCTCAAAACCAATATACATCCTGCTATATCTCCCACATGGAAAGTGCCAGGAGGGAGAAGTGGCGATTATGTTTAGACTTTCTCGGAACTGCTTCAAATCAACTAGATATCTTTGTGCTGTAAATCTCCCAACAGCCAAACGCAAAAGCAGCAAACATCTCGCTGTATGTCCCACATCCAAAGTGCCAAGAGAGAGCTTGCTCTCCCTGTCTTTGAGTACTGTTTTCGCTGTGCCGGTTACCTCTTTGCTAACATTCTCTTCAGCGCTGCAGGGAAACCAGGAACCACGTGGAGAAGGCACCCACACTGAAAGTGCCTGGAGGGAACATTGGGGCTTCTTCTCAGTGTCTCTGACATAGGGTTTCACTGTCCCGGGAAAGTCTCTGCTAACACCCTGCAGAGCGCTGTGCCCAATCTACAGAAACGTCTTGCGGTATCTCCTACAGGGAAAGTGCCAGGAGGGAATTGTCGAGCTTGTTCTCAGTGTCTCTGAGAATTGCTCTGATTATCCCTGTGACCTCTTTGCTAAGACTCTCCAGAGAGCCGTCCTCAAAACCAACACACATCTTGACATATCTCCCTCATTGATCGCAGTGTCTCCAGGAACGGCATTCAAGGAGCCAGGAACTTTTCTCCCTACACTGTCCATTGAGTTGTCCTCAAAACCAATATACATCCTGCTATATCTCCCACATGGAAAGTGCCAGGAGGGAGAAGTGGCGATTATGTTTAGACTTTCTCGGAACTGCTTCAAATCAACTAGATATCTTTGTGCTGTAAATCTCCCAACAGCCAAACGCAAAAGCAGCAAACATCTCGCTGTATGTCCCACATCCAAAGTGCCAAGAGAGAGCTTGCTCTCCCTGTCTTTGAGTACTGTTTTCGCTGTGCCGGTTACCTCTTTGCTAACATTCTCTTCAGCGCTGCAGGGAAACCAGGAACCACGTGGAGAAGGCACCCACACTGAAAGTGCCTGGAGGGAACATTGGGGCTTCTTCTCAGTGTCTCTGACATAGGGTTTCACTGTCCCGGGAAAGTCTCTGCTAACACCCTGCAGAGCGCTGTGCCCAATCTACAGAAACGTCTTGCGGTATCTCCTACAGGGAAAGTGCCAGGAGGGAACTGTCCATCTTGTTCTCAGTGTCTCTGAGAATTGCTCTGATTATCCCTGTGACCTCTTTGCTAAGACTCTCCAGAGAGCCGTCCTCAAAACCAACACACATCTTGACATATCTCCCTCATTGATCGCAGTGTCTCCAGGAACGGCATTCAAGGAGCCAGGAACTTTTCTCCCTACACTGTCCATTGAGTTGTCCTCAAAACCAATATACATCCTGCTATATCTCCCACATGGAAAGTGCCAGGAGGGAGAAGTGGCGATTATGTTTAGACTTTCTCGGAACTGCTTCAAATCAACTAGATATCTTTGTGCTGTAAATCTCCCAACAGCCAAACGCAAAAGCAGCAAACATCTCGCTGTATGTCCCACATCCAAAGTGCCAAGAGAGAGCTTGCTCTCCCTCTCTTTGAGTACTGTTTTCGCTGTGCCGGTTACCTCTTTGCTAACATTCTCTTCAGCGCTGCAGGGAAACCAGGAACCACGTGGAGAAGGCACCCACACTGAAAGTGCCTGGAGGGAACATTGGGGCTTCTTCTCAGTGTCTCTGACATAGGGTTTCACTGTCCCGGGAAAGTCTCTGCTAACACCCTGCAGAGCGCTGTGCCCAATCTACAGAAACGTCTTGCGGTATCTCCTACAGGGAAAGTGCCAGGAGGGAACTGTCCATCTTGTTCTCAGTGTCTCTGAGAATTGCTCTGATTATCCCTGTGACCTCTTTGCTAAGACTCTCCAGAGAGCCGTCCTCAAAACCAACACACATCTTGACATATCTCCCTCATTGATCGCAGTGTCTCCAGGAACGGCATTCAAGGAGCCAGGAACTTTTCTCCCTACACTGTCCATTGAGTTGTCCTCAAAACCAATATACATCCTGCTATATCTCCCACATGGAAAGTGCCAGGAGGGAGAAGTGGCGATTATGTTTAGACTTTCTCGGAACTGCTTCAAATCAACTAGATATCTTTGTGCTGTAAATCTCCCAACAGCCAAACGCAAAAGCAGCAAACATCTCGCTGTATGTCCCACATCCAAAGTGCCAAGAGAGAGCTTGCTCTCCCTGTCTTTGAGTACTGTTTTCACTGTCCCGGTTACCTCTTTGCTAACATTCTCTTCAGCGCTGCAGGGAAACCAGGAACCACGTGGAGAAGGCACCCACACTGAAAGTGCCTGGAGGGAACATTGGGGCTTCTTCTCAGTGTCTCTGACATAGGGTTTCACTGTCCCGGGAAAGTCTCTGCTAACACCCTGCAGAGCGCTGTGCCCAATCTACAGAAACGTCTTGCGGTATCTCCTACAGGGAAAGTGCCAGGAGGGAACTGTCCATCTTGTTCTCAGTGTCTCTGAGAATTGCTCTGATTATCCCTGTGACCTCTTTGCTAAGACTCTCCAGAGAGCCGTCCTCAAAACAAACACACATCTTGACATATCTCCCACATTGATCGCAGTGTCTCCAGGAACGGCATTCAAGGAGCCAGGAACTTTTCTCCCTACACTGTCCATTGAGTTGTCCTCAAAACCAATATACATCCTGCTATATCTCCCACATGGAAAGTGCCAGGAGGGAGAAGTGGCGATTATGTTTAGACTTTCTCGGAACTGCTTCAAATCAACTAGATATCTTTGTGCTGTAAATCTCCCAACAGCCAAACGCAAAAGCAGCAAACATCTCGCTGTATGTCCCACATCCAAAGTGCCAAGAGAGAGCTTGCTCTCCCTGTCTTTGAGTACTGTTTTCGCTGTCCCGGTTACCTCTTTGCTAACATTCTCTTCAGCGCTGCAGGGAAACCAGGAACCACGTGGAGAAGGCACCCACACTGAAAGTGCCTGGAGGGAACATTGGGGCTTCTTCTCAGTGTCTCTGACATAGGGTTTCACTGTCCCGGGAAAGTCTCTGCTAACACCCTGCAGAGCGCTGTGCCCAATCTACAGAAACGTCTTGCGGTATCTCCTACAGGGAAAGTGCCAGGAGGGAACTGTCCATCTTGTTCTCAGTGTCTCTGAGAATTGCTCTGATTATCCCTGTGACCTCTTTGCTAAGACTCTCCAGAGAGCCGTCCTCAAAACCAACACACATCTTGACATATCTCCCTCATTGATCGCAGTGTCTCCAGGAACGGCATTCAAGGAGCCAGGAACTTTTCTCCCTACACTGTCCATTGAGTTGTCCTCAAAACCAATATACATCCTGCTATATCTCCCACATGGAAAGTGCCAGGAGGGAGAAGTGGCGATTATGTTTAGACTTTCTCGGAACTGCTTCAAATCAACTAGATATCTTTGTGCTGTAAATCTCCCAACAGCCAAACGCAAAAGCAGCAAACATCTCGCTGTATGTCCCCACATCCAAAGTGCCAAGAGAGAGCTTGCTCTCCCTGTCTTTGAGTACTGTTTTCGCTGTGCCGGTTACCTCTTTGCTAACATTCTCTTCAGCGCTGCAGGGAAACCAGGAACCACGTGGAGAAGGCACCCACACTGAAAGTGCCTGGAGGGAACATTGGGGCTTCTTCTCAGTGTCTCTGACATAGGGTTTCACTGTCCCGGGAAAGTCTCTGCTAACACCCTGCAGAGCGCTGTGCCCAATCTACAGAAACGTCTTGCGGTATCTCCTACAGGGAAAGTGCCAGGAGGGAACTGTCCATCTTGTTCTCAGTGTCTCTGAGAATTGCTCTGATTATCCCTGTGACCTCTTTGCTAAGACTCTCCAGAGAGCCGTCCTCAAAACCAACACACATCTTGACATATCTCCCACATTGATCGCAGTGTCTCCAGGAACGGCATTCAAGGAGCCAGGAACTTTTCTCCCTACACTGTCCATTGAGTTGTCCTCAAAACCAATATACATCCTGCTATATCTCCCACATGGAAAGTGCCAGGAGGGAGAAGTGGCGATTATGTTTAGACTTTCTCGGAACTGCTTCAAATCAACTAGATATCTTTGTGCTGTAAATCTCCCAACAGCCAAACGCAAAAGCAGCAAACATCTCGCTGTATGTCCCACATCCAAAGTGCCAAGAGAGAGCTTGCTCTCCCTCTCTTTGAGTACTGTTTTCGCTGTGCCGGTTACCTCTTTGCTAACATTCTCTTCAGCGCTGCAGGGAAACCAGGAACCACGTGGAGAAGGCACCCACACTGAAAGTGCCTGGAGGGAACATTGGGGCTTCTTCTCAGTGTCTCTGACATAGGGTTTCACTGTCCCGGGAAAGTCTCTGCTAACACCCTGCAGAGCGCTGTGCCCAATCTACAGAAACGTCTTGCGGTATCTCCTACAGGGAAAGTGCCAGGAGGGAACTGTCCATCTTGTTCTCAGTGTCTCTGAGAATTGCTCTGATTATCCCTGTGACCTCTTTGCTAAGACTCTCCAGAGAGCCGTCCTCAAAACCAACACACATCTTGACATATCTCCCTCATTGATCGCAGTGTCTCCAGGAACGGCATTCAAGGAGCCAGGAACTTTTCTCCCTACACTGTCCATTGAGTTGTCCTCAAAACCAATATACATCCTGCTATATCTCCCACATGGAAAGTGCCAGGAGGGAGAAGTGGCGATTATGTTTAGACTTTCTCGGAACTGCTTCAAATCAACTAGATATCTTTGTGCTGTAAATCTCCCAACAGCCAAACGCAAAAGCAGCAAACATCTCGCTGTATGTCCCACATCCAAAGTGCCAAGAGAGAGCTTGCTCTCCCTGTCTTTGAGTACTGTTTTCGCTGTGCCGGTTACCTCTTTGCTAACATTCTCTTCAGCGCTGCAGGGAAACCAGGAACCACGTGGAGAAGGCACCCACACTGAAAGTGCCTGGAGGGAACATTGGGGCTTCTTCTCAGTGTCTCTGACATAGGGTTTCACTGTCCCGGGAAAGTCTCTGCTAACACCCTGCAGAGCGCTGTGCCCAATCTACAGAAACGTCTTGCGGTATCTCCTACAGGGAAAGTGCCAGGAGGGAACTGTCCATCTTGTTCTCAGTGTCTCTGAGAATTGCTCTGATTATCCCTGTGACCTCTTTGCTAAGACTCTCCAGAGAGCCGTCCTCAAAACCAACACACATCTTGACATATCTCCCACATTGATCGCAGTGTCTCCAGGAACGGCATTCAAGGAGCCAGGAACTTTTCTCCCTACACTGTCCATTGAGTTGTCCTCAAAACCAATATACATCCTGCTATATCTCCCACATGGAAAGTGCCAGGAGGGAGAAGTGGCGATTATGTTTAGACTTTCTCGGAACTGCTTCAAATCAACTAGATATCTTTGTGCTGTAAATCTCCCAACAGCCAAACGCAAAAGCAGCAAACATCTCGCTGTATGTCCCACATCCAAAGTGCCAAGAGAGAGCTTGCTCTCCCTCTCTTTGAGTACTGTTTTCGCTGTGCCGGTTACCTCTTTGCTAACATTCTCTTCAGCGCTGCAGGGAAACCAGGAACCACGTGGAGAAGGCACCCACACTGAAAGTGCCTGGAGGGAACATTGGGGCTTCTTCTCAGTGTCCTCTGACATAGGGTTTCACTGTCCCGGGAAAGTCTCTGCTAACACCCTGCAGAGCGCTGTGCCCAATCTACAGAAACGTCTTGCGGTATCTCCTACAGGGAAAGTGCCAGGAGGGAACTGTCCATCTTGTTCTCAGTGTCTCTGAGAATTGCTCTGATTATCCCTGTGACCTCTTTGCTAAGACTCTCCAGAGAGCCGTCCTCAAAACCAACACACATCTTGACATATCTCCCTCATTGATCGCAGTGTCTCCAGGAACGGCATTCAAGGAGCCAGGAACTTTTCTCCCTACACTGTCCATTGAGTTGTCCTCAAAACCAATATACATCCTGCTATATCTCCCACATGGAAAGTGCCAGGAGGGAGAAGTGGCGATTATGTTTAGACTTTCTCGGAACTGCTTCAAATCAACTAGATATCTTTGTGCTGTAAATCTCCCAACAGCCAAACGCAAAAGCAGCAAACATCTCGCTGTATGTCCCACATCCAAAGTGCCAAGAGAGAGCTTGCTCTCCCTGTCTTTGAGTACTGTTTTCGCTGTGCCGGTTACCTCTTTGCTAACATTCTCTTCAGCGCTGCAGGGAAACCAGGAACCACGTGGAGAAGGCACCCACACTGAAAGTGCCTGGAGGGAACATTGGGGCTTCTTCTCAGTGTCTCTGACATAGGGTTTCACTGTCCCGGGAAAGTCTCTGCTAACACCCTGCAGAGCGCTGTGCCCAATCTACAGAAACGTCTTGCGGTATCTCCTACAGGGAAAGTGCCAGGAGGGAACTGTCCATCTTGTTCTCAGTGTCTCTGAGAATTGCTCTGATTATCCCTGTGACCTCTTTGCTAAGACTCTCCAGAGAGCCGTCCTCAAAACCAACACACATCTTGACATATCTCCCACATTGATCGCAGTGTCTCCAGGAACGGCATTCAAGGAGCCAGGAACTTTTCTCCCTACACTGTCCATTGAGTTGTCCTCAAAACCAATATACATCCTGCTATATCTCCCACATGGAAAGTGCCAGGAGGGAGAAGTGGCGATTATGTTTAGACTTTCTCGGAACTGCTTCAAATCAACTAGATATCTTTGTGCTGTAAATCTCCCAACAGCCAAACGCAAAAGCAGCAAACATCTCGCTGTATGTCCCACATCCAAAGTGCCAAGAGAGAGCTTGCTCTCCCTCTCTTTGAGTACTGTTTTCGCTGTGCCGGTTACCTCTTTGCTAACATTCTCTTCAGCGCTGCAGGGAAACCAGGAACCACGTGGAGAAGGCACCCACACTGAAAGTGCCTGGAGGGAACATTGGGGCTTCTTCTCAGTGTCTCTGACATAGGGTTTCACTGTCCCGGGAAAGTCTCTGCTAACACCCTGCAGAGCGCTGTGCCCAATCTACAGAAACGTCTTGCGGTATCTCCTACAGGGAAAGTGCCAGGAGGGAACTGTCCATCTTGTTCTCAGTGTCTCTGAGAATTGCTCTGATTATCCCTGTGACCTCTTTGCTAAGACTCTCCAGAGAGCCGTCCTCAAAACCAACACACATCTTGACATATCTCCCTCATTGATCGCAGTGTCTCCAGGAACGGCATTCAAGGAGCCAGGAACTTTTCTCCCTACACTGTCCATTGAGTTGTCCTCAAAACCAATATACATCCTGCTATATCTCCCACATGGAAAGTGCCAGGAGGGAGAAGTGGCGATTATGTTTAGACTTTCTCGGAACTGCTTCAAATCAACTAGATATCTTTGTGCTGTAAATCTCCCAACAGCCAAACGCAAAAGCAGCAAACATCTCGCTGTATGTCCCACATCCAAAGTGCCAAGAGAGAGCTTGCTCTCCCTGTCTTTGAGTACTGTTTTCACTGTCCCGGTTACCTCTTTGCTAACATTCTCTTCAGCGCTGCAGGGAAACCAGGAACCACGTGGAGAAGGCACCCACACTGAAAGTGCCTGGAGGGAACATTGGGGCTTCTTCTCAGTGTCTCTGACATAGGGTTTCACTGTCCCGGGAAAGTCTCTGCTAACACCCTGCAGAGCGCTGTGCCCAATCTACAGAAACGTCTTGCGGTATCTCCTACAGGGAAAGTGCCAGGAGGGAACTGTCCATCTTGTTCTCAGTGTCTCTGAGAATTGCTCTGATTATCCCTGTGACCTCTTTGCTAAGACTCTCCAGAGAGCCGTCCTCAAAACCAACACACATCTTGACATATCTCCCACATTGATCGCAGTGTCTCCAGGAACGCCATTCAAGGAGCCAGGAACTTTTCTCCCTACACTGTCCATTGAGTTGTCCTCAAAACCAATATACATCCTGCTATATCTCCCACATGGAAAGTGCCAGGAGGGAGAAGTGGCGATTATGTTTAGACTTTCTCGGAACTGCTTCAAATCAACTAGATATCTTTGTGCTGTAAATCTCCCAACAGCCAAACGCAAAAGCAGCAAACATCTCGCTGTATGTCCCACATCCAAAGTGCCAAGAGAGAGCTTGCTCTCCCTCTCTTTGAGTACTGTTTTCGCTGTGCCGGTTACCTCTTTGCTAACATTCTCTTCAGCGCTGCAGGGAAACCAGGAACCACGTGGAGAAGGCACCCACACTGAAAGTGCCTGGAGGGAACATTGGGGCTTCTTCTCAGTGTCTCTGACATAGGGTTTCACTGTCCCGGGAAAGTCTCTGCTAACACCCTGCAGAGCGCTGTGCCCAATCTACAGAAACGTCTTGCGGTATCTCCTACAGGGAAAGTGCCAGGAGGGAACTGTCCATCTTGTTCTCAGTGTCTCTGAGAATTGCTCTGATTATCCCTGTGACCTCTTTGCTAAGACTCTCCAGAGAGCCGTCCTCAAAACCAACACACATCTTGACATATCTCCCTCATTGATCGCAGTGTCTCCAGGAACGGCATTCAAGGAGCCAGGAACTTTTCTCCCTACACTGTCCATTGAGTTGTCCTCAAAACCAATATACATCCTGCTATATCTCCCACATGGAAAGTGCCAGGAGGGAGAAGTGGCGATTATGTTTAGACTTTCTCGGAACTGCTTCAAATCAACTAGATATCTTTGTGCTGTAAATCTCCCAACAGCCAAACGCAAAAGCAGCAAACATCTCGCTGTATGTCCCACATCCAAAGTGCCAAGAGAGAGCTTGCTCTCCCTGTCTTTGAGTACTGTTTTCGCTGTGCCGGTTACCTCTTTGCTAACATTCTCTTCAGCGCTGCAGGGAAACCAGGAACCACGTGGAGAAGGCACCCACACTGAAAGTGCCTGGAGGGAACATTGGGGCTTCTTCTCAGTGTCTCTGACATAGGGTTTCACTGTCCCGGGAAAGTCTCTGCTAACACCCTGCAGAGCGCTGTGCCCAATCTACAGAAACGTCTTGCGGTATCTCCTACAGGGAAAGTGCCAGGAGGGAACTGTCCATCTTGTTCTCAGTGTCTCTGAGAATTGCTCTGATTATCCCTGTGACCTCTTTGCTAAGACTCTCCAGAGAGCCGTCCTCAAAACCAACACACATCTTGACATATCTCCCACATTGATCGCAGTGTCTCCAGGAACGGCATTCAAGGAGCCAGGAACTTTTCTCCCTACACTGTCCATTGAGTTGTCCTCAAAACCAATATACATCCTGCTATATCTCCCACATGGAAAGTGCCAGGAGGGAGAAGTGGCGATTATGTTTAGACTTTCTCGGAACTGCTTCAAATCAACTAG
>NW_026961563.1:0-64859 GCF_963924245.1 Chroicocephalus ridibundus | reverse complement strand
TGGAGAAGGCACCCACACTGAAAGTGCCTGGAGGGAACATTGGGGCTTCTTCTCAGTGTCTCTGACCATAGGGTTTCACTGTCCCGGGAAAGTCTCTGCTAACACCCTGCAGAGCGCAGTGCCCAATATACAGAAACGTCTTGCGGTATCTCCTACAGGGAAAGTGCCAGGAGGGAATTGTCGAGCTTGTTCTCAGTGTCTCTGAGAATTGCTCTGATTATCCGTGTGACCTCTTTGCTAAGACTCTCCAGAGAGACGTCCTCAAAACCAACACACATCTTGACATATCTCCCACATTGATCGCAGTGTCTCCAGGAACGGCAATCAAGGAGCCAGGAACTTTTCTCCCTACACTGTCCATTGAGTTGTCCTCAAAACCAATATACATCCTGCTATATCTCCCACATGGAAAGTGCCAGGAGGGAAAAGTGGGGATTATGTTTAGACTTTCTCGGAACTGCTTCAAATCAACTAGATATCTTTGTGCTGTAAATCTCCCAACAGCCAAACGCAAATGCAGCAAACATCTCGCTGTATGTCCCACATCCAAAGTGCTAAGAGAGTAATGTAGAGCTTGCTCTCCCTGTCTTTGAGTACTGTTTTCACTGTCCCGATGAGCTCTTTGCTAACATTCTCTTCAGAGCTGCAGTGAAACCAGGAACCACGTGGAGAAGGCACCCACACTGAAAGTGCCTGGAGGGAACATTGGGGCTTCTTCTCAGTGTCTCTGACCATAGGGTTTCACTGTCCCGGGAAAGTCTCTGCGAACACCCTGCAGAGCGCTGTGCCCAATATACAGAAACGTCTTGCGGTATCTCCTACAGGGAAACTTTTCTCACTACACTGTCCATTAAGTTGTCCTCAAAACCAATATACATCCTGCTATATCTCCCACATGGAAAGTGCCAGGAGGGAAAAGTGGGGGTTATGTTTAGACTTTCTCGGAACTGCTTCAAATCAACTAGATATCTTTGTGCTGTAAATCTCCCAACAGCCAAACGCAAAAGCAGCAAACATCTCGCTGTATGTCCCACATCCAAAGTGCTAAGAGAGTAATGTAGAGCTTGCTCTCCATTCTTTGAGTACTGTTTTCACTGTCCCGATGAGCTCTTTGCTAACATTCTCTTCAGAGCTGCAGTGAAACCAGGAACCACGTGGAGAAGGCACCCACACTGAAAGTGCCTGAGGGCTTCTTCTCAGTGTCTCTGACCATAGGGTTTTCACTGTCCCGGGAAAGTCTCTGCTAACACCCTGCAGAGCGCAGTGCCCAATATACAGAAACGTCTTGCGGTATCTCCTACAGGGAAAGTGCCAGGAGGGAATTGTCGAGCTTATTCTCAGTGTCTCTGAGAATTGCTCTGATTATCCGTGTGACCTCTTTGCTAAGACTCTCCAGAGAGAACGTCCTCAAAACCAACACACATCTTGACATATCTCCACATTGATCGCAGTGTCTCCAGGAACGCATTCAAGGAGCCAGGAACTTTTTCTCCCTACACTGTCCATTGAGTTGTCCTCAAAACCAATATACATCCTGCTATATCTCCCACATGGAAAGTGCCAGGAGGGAAAAGTGGGGATTATGTTTAGACTTTCTCGGAACTGCTTCAAATCAACTAGATATCTTTGTGCTGTAAATCTCCCAACAGCCAAACGCAAAAGCAGCAAACATCTCGCTGTATGTCCCACATCCAAAGTGCCAAGAGAGAGCTTGCTCTCCCTGTCTTTGAGTACTGTTTTCGCTGTGCCCGGTTACCTCTTTGCTAACATTCTCTTCAGAGCTGCAGGGAAACCAGGAACCACGTGGAGAAGGCACCCACACTGAAAGTGCCTGGAGGGAACATTGGGCTTCTTCTCAGTGTCTCTGACCATAGGGTTTCACTGTCCCGGGAAAGTCTCTGCTAACACCCTGCAGAGCGCTGTGCCCAATATACAGAAACGTCTTGCGGTATCTCCTACAGGGAAAGTGCCAGGAGGGAACTGTCCATCTTGTTCTCAGTGTCTCTGAGAATTGCTCTGATTATCCTGTGACCTCTTTGCTAAGACTCTCCAGAGAGACGTCCTCAAAACCAACACACATCTTGACATATCTCCCACATTGATCGCAGTGTCTCCAGGAACGGCATTCAAGGAGCCAGGAACTTTTCTCCCTACACTGTCCATTGAGTTGTCCTCAAAACCAATATACATCCTGCTATATCTCCCACATGGAAAGTGCCAGGAGGGAGAAGTGGCGATTATGTTTAGACTTTCTCGGAACTGCTTCAAATCAACTAGATATCTTTGTGCTGTAAATCTCCCAACAGCCAAACGCAAAAGCAGCAAACATCTCGCTGTATGTCCCACATCCAAAGTGCCAAGAGAGAGCTTGCTCTCCCTGTCTTTGAGTACTGTTTTCGCTGTGCCGGTTACCTCTTTGCTAACATTCTCTTCAGCGCTGCAGGGAAACCAGGAACCACGTGAGAAGGCACCCACACTGAAAGTGCCTGGAGGGAACATTGGGGCTTCTTCTCAGTGTCTCTGACATAGGGTTTCACTGTCCCGGGAAAGTCTCTGCTAACACCCTGCAGAGCGCTGTGCCCAATCTACAGAAACGTCTTGCGGTATCTCCTACAGGGAAAGTGCCAGGAGGGAACTGTCCATCTTGTTCTCAGTGTCTCTGAGAATTGCTCTGATTATCCTGTGACCTCTTTGCTAAGACTCTCCAGAGAGCCGTCCTCAAAACCAACACACATCTTGACATATCTCCCACATTGATCGCAGTGTCTCCAGGAACGGCATTCAAGGAGCCAGGAACTTTTCTCCCTACACTGTCCATTGAGTTGTCCTCAAAACCAATATACATCCTGCTATATCTCCCACATGGAAAGTGCCAGGAGGGAGAAGTGGCGATTATGTTTAGACTTTCTCGGAACTGCTTCAAATCAACTAGATATCTTTGTGCTGTAAATCTCCCAACAGCCAAACGCAAAAGCAGCAAACATCTCGCTGTATGTCCCACATCCAAAGTGCCAAGAGAGAGCTTGCTCTCCCTGTCTTTGAGTACTGTTTTCGCTGTCCCGGTTACCTCTTTGCTAACATTCTCTTCAGCGCTGCAGGGAAACCAGGAACCACGTGGAGAAGGCACCCACACTGAAAGTGCCTGGAGGGAACATTGGGGCTTCTTCTCAGTGTCTCTGACATAGGGTTTCACTGTCCCGGGAAAGTCTCTGCTAACACCCTGCAGAGCGCTGTGCCCAATCTACAGAAACGTCTTGCGGTATCTCCTACAGGAAAGTGCCAGGAGGGAACTGTCCATCTTGTTCTCAGTGTCTCTGAGAATTGCTCTGATTATCCCTGTGACCTCTTTGCTAAGACTCTCCAGAGAGCCGTCCTCAAAACCACACACATCTTGACATATCTCCCTCATTGATCGCAGTGTCTCCAGGAACGGCATTCAAGGAGCCAGGAACTTTTCTCCCTACACTGTCCATTGAGTTGTCCTCAAAACCAATATACATCCTGCTATATCTCCCAGCATGGAAAGTGCCAGGAGGGAGAAGTGGCGATTATGTTTAGACTTTCTCGGAACTGCTTCAAATCAACTAGATATCTTTGTGCTGTAAATCTCCCAACAGCCAAACGCAAAAGCAGCAAACATCTCGCTGTATGTCCCACATCCAAAGTGCCAAGAGAGAGCTTGCTCTCCCTGTCTTTGAGTACTGTTTTCGCTGTGCCGGTTACCTCTTTGCTAACATTCTCTTCAGCGCTGCAGGGAAACCAGGAACCACGTGGAGAAGGCACCCACACTGAAAGTGCCTGGAGGGAACATTGGGCTTCTTCTCAGTGTCTCTGACATAGGGTTTCACTGTCCCGGGAAAGTCTCTGCTAACACCCTGCAGAGCGCTGTGCCCAATCTACAGAAACGTCTTGCGGTATCTCCTACAGGGAAAGTGCCAGGAGGGAACTGTCCATCTTGTTCTCAGTGTCTCTGAGAATTGCTCTGATTATCCCTGTGACCTCTTTGCTAAGACTCTCCAGAGAGCCGTCCTCAAAACCAACACACATCTTGACATATCTCCCTCATTGATCGCAGTGTCTCCAGGAACGGCATTCAAGGAGCCAGGAACTTTTCTCCCTACACTGTCCATTGAGTTGTCCTCAAAACCAAGATACATCCTGCTATATCTCCCACATGGAAAGTGCCAGGAGGGAGAAGTGGCGATTATGTTTAGACTTTCTCGGAACTGCTTCAAATCAACTAGATATCTTTGTGCTGTAAATCTCCCAACAGCCAAACGCAAAAGCAGCAAACATCTCGCTGTATGTCCCACATCCAAAGTGCCAAGAGAGAGCTTGCTCTCCCTGTCTTTGAGTACTGTTTTCGCTGTGCCGGTTACCTCTTTGCTAACATTCTCTTCAGCGCTGCAGGGAAACCAGGAACCACGTGGAGAAGGCACCCACACTGAAAGTGCCTGGAGGGAACATTGGGGCTTCTTCTCAGTGTCTCTGACATAGGGTTTCACTGTCCCGGGAAAGTCTCTGCTAACACCCTGCAGAGCGCTGTGCCCAATCTACAGAAACGTCTTGCGGTATCTCCTACAGGGAAAGTGCCAGGAGGGAACTGTCCATCTTGTTCTCAGTGTCTCTGAGAATTGCTCTGATTATCCCTGTGACCTCTTTGCTAAGACTCTCCAGAGAGCCGTCCTCAAAACCAACACACATCTTGACATATCTCCCACATTGATCGCAGTGTCTCCAGAACGGCATTCAAGGAGCCAGGAACTTTTCTCCCTACACTGTCCATTGAGTTGTCCTCAAAACCAATATACATCCTGCTATATCTCCCACATGGAAAGTGCCAGGAGGGAGAAGTGGCGATTATGTTTAGACTTTCTCGGAACTGCTTCAAATCAACTAGATATCTTTGTGCTGTAAATCTCCCAACAGCCAAACGCAAAAGCAGCAAACATCTCGCTGTATGTCCCACATCCAAAGTGCCAAGAGAGAGCTTGCTCTCCCTGTCTTTGAGTACTGTTTTCGCTGTGCCGGTTACCTCTTTGCTAACATTCTCTTCAGCGCTGCAGGGAAACCAGGAACCACGTGGAGAAGGCACCCACACTGAAAGTGCCTGGAGGGAACATTGGGGCTTCTTCTCAGTGTCTCTGACATAGGGTTTCACTGTCCCGGGAAAGTCTCTGCTAACACCCTGCAGAGCGCTGTGCCCAATCTACAGAAACGTCTTGCGGTATCTCCTACAGGGAAAGTGCCAGGAGGGAACTGTCCATCTTGTTCTCAGTGTCTCTGAGAATTGCTCTGATTATCCCTGTGACCTCTTTGCTAAGACTCTCCAGAGAGCCGTCCTCAAAACCAACACACATCTTGACATATCTCCCTCATTGATCGCAGTGTCTCCAGGAACGGCATTCAAGGAGCCAGGAACTTTTCTCCCTACACTGTCCATTGAGTTGTCCTCAAAACCAATATACATCCTGCTATATCTCCCACATGGAAAGTGCCAGGAGGGAGAAGTGGCGATTATGTTTAGACTTTCTCGGAACTGCTTCAAATCAACTAGATATCTTTGTGCTGTAAATCTCCCAACAGCCAAACGCAAAAGCAGCAAACATCTCGCTGTATGTCCCACATCCAAAGTGCCAAGAGAGAGCTTGCTCTCCCTGTCTTTGAGTACTGTTTTCGCTGTGCCGGTTACCTCTTTGCTAACATTCTCTTCAGCGCTGCAGGGAAACCAGGAACCACGTGGAGAAGGCACCCACACTGAAAGTGCCTGGAGGGAACATTGGGGCTTCTTCTCAGTGTCTCTGACATAGGGTTTCACTGTCCCGGGAAAGTCTCTGCTAACACCCTGCAGAGCGCTGTGCCCAATCTACAGAAACGTCTTGCGGTATCTCCTACAGGGAAAGTGCCAGGAGGGAACTGTCCATCTTGTTCTCAGTGTCTCTGAGAATTGCTCTGATTATCCCTGTGACCTCTTTGCTAAGACTCTCCAGAGAGCCGTCCTCAAAACAAACACACATCTTGACATATCTCCCACATTGATCGCAGTGTCTCCAGGAACGGCATTCAAGGAGCCAGGAACTTTTCTCCCTACACTGTCCATTGAGTTGTCCTCAAAACCAAGATACATCCTGCTATATCTCCCACATGGAAAGTGCCAGGAGGGAGAAGTGGCGATTATGTTTAGACTTTCTCGGAACTGCTTCAAATCAACTAGATATCTTTGTGCTGTAAATCTCCCAACAGCCAAACGCAAAAGCAGCAAACATCTCGCTGTATGTCCCACATCCAAAGTGCCAAGAGAGAGCTTGCTCTCCCTGTCTTTGAGTACTGTTTTCGCTGTGCCGGTTACCTCTTTGCTAACATTCTCTTCAGCGCTGCAGGGAAACCAGGAACCACGTGGAGAAGGCACCCACACTGAAAGTGCCTGGAGGGAACATTGGGGCTTCTTCTCAGTGTCTCTGACATAGGGTTTCACTGTCCCGGGAAAGTCTCTGCTAACACCCTGCAGAGCGCTGTGCCCAATCTACAGAAACGTCTTGCGGTATCTCCTACAGGGAAAGTGCCAGGAGGGAACTGTCCATCTTGTTCTCAGTGTCTCTGAGAATTGCTCTGATTATCCCTGTGACCTCTTTGCTAAGACTCTCCAGAGAGCCGTCCTCAAAACAAACACACATCTTGACATATCTCCCACATTGATCGCAGTGTCTCCAGGAACGGCATTCAAGGAGCCAGGAACTTTTCTCCCTACACTGTCCATTGAGTTGTCCTCAAAACCAAGATACATCCTGCTATATCTCCCACATGGAAAGTGCCAGGAGGGAGAAGTGGCGATTATGTTTAGACTTTCTCGGAACTGCTTCAAATCAACTAGATATCTTTGTGCTGTAAATCTCCCAACAGCCAAACGCAAAAGCAGCAAACATCTCGCTGTATGTCCCACATCCAAAGTGCCAAGAGAGAGCTTGCTCTCCCTGTCTTTGAGTACTGTTTTCGCTGTCCCGGTTACCTCTTTGCTAACATTCTCTTCAGCGCTGCAGGGAAACCAGGAACCACGTGGAGAAGGCACCCACACTGAAAGTGCCTGGAGGGAACATTGGGGCTTCTTCTCAGTGTCTCTGACATAGGGTTTCACTGTCCCGGGAAAGTCTCTGCTAACACCCTGCAGAGCGCTGTGCCCAATCTACAGAAACGTCTTGCGGTATCTCCTACAGGGAAAGTGCCAGGAGGGAACTGTCCATCTTGTTCTCAGTGTCTCTGAGAATTGCTCTGATTATCCCTGTGACCTCTTTGCTAAGACTCTCCAGAGAGCCGTCCTCAAAACCAACACACATCTTGACATATCTCCCACATTGATCGCAGTGTCTCCAGGAACGGCATTCAAGGAGCCAGGAACTTTTCTCCCTACACTGTCCATTGAGTTGTCCTCAAAACCAATATACATCCTGCTATATCTCCCACATGGAAAGTGCCAGGAGGGAGAAGTGGCGATTATGTTTAGACTTTCTCGGAACTGCTTCAAATCAACTAGATATCTTTGTGCTGTAAATCTCCCAACAGCCAAACGCAAAAGCAGCAAACATCTCGCTGTATGTCCCACATCCAAAGTGCCAAGAGAGAGCTTGCTCTCCCTGTCTTTGAGTACTGTTTTCGCTGTGCCGGTTACCTCTTTGCTAACATTCTCTTCAGCGCTGCAGGGAAACCAGGAACCACGTGGAGAAGGCACCCACACTGAAAGTGCCTGGAGGGAACATTGGGGCTTCTTCTCAGTGTCTCTGACATAGGGTTTCACTGTCCCGGGAAAGTCTCTGCTAACACCCTGCAGAGCGCTGTGCCCAATCTACAGAAACGTCTTGCGGTATCTCCTACAGGGAAAGTGCCAGGAGGGAATTGTCGAGCTTGTTCTCAGTGTCTCTGAGAATTGCTCTGATTATCCCTGTGACCTCTTTGCTAAGACTCTCCAGAGAGCCGTCCTCAAAACCAACACACATCTTGACATATCTCCCTCATTGATCGCAGTGTCTCCAGGAACGGCATTCAAGGAGCCAGGAACTTTTCTCCCTACACTGTCCATTGAGTTGTCCTCAAAACCAATATACATCCTGCTATATCTCCCACATGGAAAGTGCCAGGAGGGAGAAGTGGCGATTATGTTTAGACTTTCTCGGAACTGCTTCAAATCAACTAGATATCTTTGTGCTGTAAATCTCCCAACAGCCAAACGCAAAAGCAGCAAACATCTCGCTGTATGTCCCACATCCAAAGTGCCAAGAGAGAGCTTGCTCTCCCTGTCTTTGAGTACTGTTTTCACTGTCCCGGTTACCTCTTTGCTAACATTCTCTTCAGCGCTGCAGGGAAACCAGGAACCACGTGGAGAAGGCACCCACACTGAAAGTGCCTGGAGGGAACATTGGGGCTTCTTCTCAGTGTCTCTGACATAGGGTTTCACTGTCCCGGGAAAGTCTCTGCTAACACCCTGCAGAGCGCTGTGCCCAATCTACAGAAACGTCTTGCGGTATCTCCTACAGGGAAAGTGCCAGGAGGGAACTGTCCATCTTGTTCTCAGTGTCTCTGAGAATTGCTCTGATTATCCCTGTGACCTCTTTGCTAAGACTCTCCAGAGAGCCGTCCTCAAAACAAACACACATCTTGACATATCTCCCACATTGATCGCAGTGTCTCCAGGAACGGCATTCAAGGAGCCAGGAACTTTTCTCCCTACACTGTCCATTGAGTTGTCCTCAAAACCAATATACATCCTGCTATATCTCCCACATGGAAAGTGCCAGGAGGGAGAAGTGGCGATTATGTTTAGACTTTCTCGGAACTGCTTCAAATCAACTAGATATCTTTGTGCTGTAAATCTCCCAACAGCCAAACGCAAAAGCAGCAAACATCTCGCTGTATGTCCCACATCCAAAGTGCCAAGAGAGAGCTTGCTCTCCCTGTCTTTGAGTACTGTTTTTGCTGTGCCGGTTACCTCTTTGCTAACATTCTCTTCAGCGCTGCAGGGAAACCAGGAACCACGTGGAGAAGGCACCCACACTGAAAGTGCCTGGAGGGAACATTGGGGCTTCTTCTCAGTGTCTCTGACATAGGGTTTCACTGTCCCGGGAAAGTCTCTGCTAACACCCTGCAGAGCGCTGTGCCCAATCTACAGAAACGTCTTGCGGTATCTCCTACAGGGAAAGTGCCAGGAGGGAATTGTCCATCTTGTTCTCAGTGTCTCTGAGAATTGCTCTGATTATCCCTGTGACCTCTTTGCTAAGACTCTCCAGAGAGCCGTCCTCAAAACCAACACACATCTTGACATATCTCCCACATTGATCGCAGTGTCTCCAGGAACGGCATTCAAGGAGCCAGGAACTTTTCTCCCTACACTGTCCATTGAGTTGTCCTCAAAACCAATATACATCCTGCTATATCTCCCACATGGAAAGTGCCAGGAGGGAGAAGTGGCGATTATGTTTAGACTTTCTCGGAACTGCTTCAAATCAACTAGATATCTTTGTGCTGTAAATCTCCCAACAGCCAAACGCAAAAGCAGCAAACATCTCGCTGTATGTCCCACATCCAAAGTGCCAAGAGAGAGCTTGCTCTCCCTGTCTTTGAGTACTGTTTTCGCTGTGCCGGTTACCTCTTTGCTAACATTCTCTTCAGCGCTGCAGGGAAACCAGGAACCACGTGGAGAAGGCACCCACACTGAAAGTGCCTGGAGGGAACATTGGGGCTTCTTCTCAGTGTCTCTGACATAGGGTTTCACTGTCCCGGGAAAGTCTCTGCTAACACCCTGCAGAGCGCTGTGCCCAATCTACAGAAACGTCTTGCGGTATCTCCTACAGGGAAAGTGCCAGGAGGGAACTGTCCATCTTGTTCTCAGTGTCTCTGAGAATTGCTCTGATTATCCCTGTGACCTCTTTGCTAAGACTCTCCAGAGAGCCGTCCTCAAAACCAACACACATCTTGACATATCTCCCTCATTGATCGCAGTGTCTCCAGGAACGGCATTCAAGGAGCCAGGAACTTTTCTCCCTACACTGTCCATTGAGTTGTCCTCAAAACCAATATACATCCTGCTATATCTCCCACATGGAAAGTGCCAGGAGGGAGAAGTGGCGATTATGTTTAGACTTTCTCGGAACTGCTTCAAATCAACTAGATATCTTTGTGCTGTAAATCTCCCAACAGCCAAACGCAAAAGCAGCAAACATCTCGCTGTATGTCCCACATCCAAAGTGCCAAGAGAGAGCTTGCTCTCCCTGTCTTTGAGTACTGTTTTCGCTGTGCCGGTTACCTCTTTGCTAACATTCTCTTCAGCGCTGCAGGGAAACCAGGAACCACGTGGAGAAGGCACCCACACTGAAAGTGCCTGGAGGGAACATTGGGGCTTCTTCTCAGTGTCTCTGACATAGGGTTTCACTGTCCCGGGAAAGTCTCTGCTAACACCCTGCAGAGCGCTGTGCCCAATCTACAGAAACGTCTTGCGGTATCTCCTACAGGGAAAGTGCCAGGAGGGAACTGTCCATCTTGTTCTCAGTGTCTCTGAGAATTGCTCTGATTATCCCTGTGACCTCTTTGCTAAGACTCTCCAGAGAGCCGTCCTCAAAACAAACACACATCTTGACATATCTCCCACATTGATCGCAGTGTCTCCAGGAACGGCATTCAAGGAGCCAGGAACTTTTCTCCCTACACTGTCCATTGAGTTGTCCTCAAAACCAAGATACATCCTGCTATATCTCCCACATGGAAAGTGCCAGGAGGGAGAAGTGGCGATTATGTTTAGACTTTCTCGGAACTGCTTCAAATCAACTAGATATCTTTGTGCTGTAAATCTCCCAACAGCCAAACGCAAAAGCAGCAAACATCTCGCTGTATGTCCCACATCCAAAGTGCCAAGAGAGAGCTTGCTCTCCCTGTCTTTGAGTACTGTTTTCGCTGTGCCGGTTACCTCTTTGCTAACATTCTCTTCAGCGCTGCAGGGAAACCAGGAACCACGTGGAGAAGGCACCCACACTGAAAGTGCCTGGAGGGAACATTGGGGCTTCTTCTCAGTGTCTCTGACATAGGGTTTCACTGTCCCGGGAAAGTCTCTGCTAACACCCTGCAGAGCGCTGTGCCCAATCTACAGAAACGTCTTGCGGTATCTCCTACAGGGAAAGTGCCAGGAGGGAATTGTCGAGCTTGTTCTCAGTGTCTCTGAGAATTGCTCTGATTATCCCTGTGACCTCTTTGCTAAGACTCTCCAGAGAGCCGTCCTCAAAACCAACACACATCTTGACATATCTCCCACATTGATCGCAGTGTCTCCAGGAACGGCATTCAAGGAGCCAGGAACTTTTCTCCCTACACTGTCCATTGAGTTGTCCTCAAAACCAATATACATCCTGCTATATCTCCCACATGGAAAGTGCCAGGAGGGAGAAGTGGCGATTATGTTTAGACTTTCTCGGAACTGCTTCAAATCAACTAGATATCTTTGTGCTGTAAATCTCCCAACAGCCAAACGCAAAAGCAGCAAACATCTCGCTGTATGTCCCACATCCAAAGTGCCAAGAGAGAGCTTGCTCTCCCTGTCTTTGAGTACTGTTTTCGCTGTGCCGGTTACCTCTTTGCTAACATTCTCTTCAGCGCTGCAGGGAAACCAGGAACCACGTGGAGAAGGCACCCACACTGAAAGTGCCTGGAGGGAACATTGGGGCTTCTTCTCAGTGTCTCTGACATAGGGTTTCACTGTCCCGGGAAAGTCTCTGCTAACACCCTGCAGAGCGCTGTGCCCAATCTACAGAAACGTCTTGCGGTATCTCCTACAGGGAAAGTGCCAGGAGGGAACTGTCCATCTTGTTCTCAGTGTCTCTGAGAATTGCTCTGATTATCCCTGTGACCTCTTTGCTAAGACTCTCCAGAGAGCCGTCCTCAAAACAAACACACATCTTGACATATCTCCCACATTGATCGCAGTGTCTCCAGGAACGGCATTCAAGGAGCCAGGAACTTTTCTCCCTACACTGTCCATTGAGTTGTCCTCAAAACCAATATACATCCTGCTATATCTCCCACATGGAAAGTGCCAGGAGGGAGAAGTGGCGATTATGTTTAGACTTTCTCGGAACTGCTTCAAATCAACTAGATATCTTTGTGCTGTAAATCTCCCAACAGCCAAACGCAAAAGCAGCAAACATCTCGCTGTATGTCCCACATCCAAAGTGCCAAGAGAGAGCTTGCTCTCCCTGTCTTTGAGCACTGTTTTCGCTGTGCCGGTTACCTCTTTGCTAACATTCTCTTCAGCGCTGCAGGGAAACCAGGAACCACGTGGAGAAGGCACCCACACTGAAAGTGCCTGGAGGGAACATTGGGGCTTCTTCTCAGTGTCTCTGACATAGGGTTTCACTGTCCCGGGAAAGTCTCTGCTAACACCCTGCAGAGCGCTGTGCCCAATCTACAGAAACGTCTTGCGGTATCTCCTACAGGGAAAGTGCCAGGAGGGAACTGTCCATCTTGTTCTCAGTGTCTCTGAGAATTGCTCTGATTATCCCTGTGACCTCTTTGCTAAGACTCTCCAGAGAGCCGTCCTCAAAACCAACACACATCTTGACATATCTCCCACATTGATCGCAGTGTCTCCAGGAACGGCATTCAAGGAGCCAGGAACTTTTCTCCCTACACTGTCCATTGAGTTGTCCTCAAAACCAATATACATCCTGCTATATCTCCCACATGGAAAGTGCCAGGAGGGAGAAGTGGCGATTATGTTTAGACTTTCTCGGAACTGCTTCAAATCAACTAGATATCTTTGTGCTGTAAATCTCCCAACAGCCAAACGCAAAAGCAGCAAACATCTCGCTGTATGTCCCACATCCAAAGTGCCAAGAGAGAGCTTGCTCTCCCTGTCTTTGAGTACTGTTTTCGCTGTGCCGGTTACCTCTTTGCTAACATTCTCTTCAGCGCTGCAGGGAAACCAGGAACCACGTGGAGAAGGCACCCACACTGAAAGTGCCTGGAGGGAACATTGGGGCTTCTTCTCAGTGTCTCTGACATAGGGTTTCACTGTCCCGGGAAAGTCTCTGCTAACACCCTGCAGAGCGCTGTGCCCAATCTACAGAAACGTCTTGCGGTATCTCCTACAGGGAAAGTGCCAGGAGGGAATTGTCGAGCTTGTTCTCAGTGTCTCTGAGAATTGCTCTGATTATCCCTGTGACCTCTTTGCTAAGACTCTCCAGAGAGCCGTCCTCAAAACCAACACACATCTTGACATATCTCCCTCATTGATCGCAGTGTCTCCAGGAACGGCATTCAAGGAGCCAGGAACTTTTCTCCCTACACTGTCCATTGAGTTGTCCTCAAAACCAATATACATCCTGCTATATCTCCCACATGGAAAGTGCCAGGAGGGAGAAGTGGCGATTATGTTTAGACTTTCTCGGAACTGCTTCAAATCAACTAGATATCTTTGTGCTGTAAATCTCCCAACAGCCAAACGCAAAAGCAGCAAACATCTCGCTGTATGTCCCACATCCAAAGTGCCAAGAGAGAGCTTGCTCTCCCTGTCTTTGAGTACTGTTTTCACTGTCCCGGTTACCTCTTTGCTAACATTCTCTTCAGCGCTGCAGGGAAACCAGGAACCACGTGGAGAAGGCACCCACACTGAAAGTGCCTGGAGGGAACATTGGGGCTTCTTCTCAGTGTCTCTGACATAGGGTTTCACTGTCCCGGGAAAGTCTCTGCTAACACCCTGCAGAGCGCTGTGCCCAATCTACAGAAACGTCTTGCGGTATCTCCTACAGGGAAAGTGCCAGGAGGGAACTGTCCATCTTGTTCTCAGTGTCTCTGAGAATTGCTCTGATTATCCCTGTGACCTCTTTGCTAAGACTCTCCAGAGAGCCGTCCTCAAAACAAACACACATCTTGACATATCTCCCACATTGATCGCAGTGTCTCCAGGAACGGCATTCAAGGAGCCAGGAACTTTTCTCCCTACACTGTCCATTGAGTTGTCCTCAAAACCAATATACATCCTGCTATATCTCCCACATGGAAAGTGCCAGGAGGGAGAAGTGGCGATTATGTTTAGACTTTCTCGGAACTGCTTCAAATCAACTAGATATCTTTGTGCTGTAAATCTCCCAACAGCCAAACGCAAAAGCAGCAAACATCTCGCTGTATGTCCCACATCCAAAGTGCCAAGAGAGAGCTTGCTCTCCCTGTCTTTGAGTACTGTTTTTGCTGTGCCGGTTACCTCTTTGCTAACATTCTCTTCAGCGCTGCAGGGAAACCAGGAACCACGTGGAGAAGGCACCCACACTGAAAGTGCCTGGAGGGAACATTGGGGCTTCTTCTCAGTGTCTCTGACATAGGGTTTCACTGTCCCGGGAAAGTCTCTGCTAACACCCTGCAGAGCGCTGTGCCCAATCTACAGAAACGTCTTGCGGTATCTCCTACAGGGAAAGTGCCAGGAGGGAATTGTCCATCTTGTTCTCAGTGTCTCTGAGAATTGCTCTGATTATCCCTGTGACCTCTTTGCTAAGACTCTCCAGAGAGCCGTCCTCAAAACCAACACACATCTTGACATATCTCCCACATTGATCGCAGTGTCTCCAGGAACGGCATTCAAGGAGCCAGGAACTTTTCTCCCTACACTGTCCATTGAGTTGTCCTCAAAACCAAGATACATCCTGCTATATCTCCCACATGGAAAGTGCCAGGAGGGAGAAGTGGCGATTATGTTTAGACTTTCTCGGAACTGCTTCAAATCAACTAGATATCTTTGTGCTGTAAATCTCCCAACAGCCAAACGCAAAAGCAGCAAACATCTCGCTGTATGTCCCACATCCAAAGTGCCAAGAGAGAGCTTGCTCTCCCTGTCTTTGAGTACTGTTTTCGCTGTCCCGGTTACCTCTTTGCTAACATTCTCTTCAGCGCTGCAGGGAAACCAGGAACCACGTGGAGAAGGCACCCACACTGAAAGTGCCTGGAGGGAACATTGGGGCTTCTTCTCAGTGTCTCTGACATAGGGTTTCACTGTCCCGGGAAAGTCTCTGCTAACACCCTGCAGAGCGCTGTGCCCAATCTACAGAAACGTCTTGCGGTATCTCCTACAGGGAAAGTGCCAGGAGGGAACTGTCCATCTTGTTCTCAGTGTCTCTGAGAATTGCTCTGATTATCCCTGTGACCTCTTTGCTAAGACTCTCCAGAGAGCCGTCCTCAAAACCAACACACATCTTGACATATCTCCCTCATTGATCGCAGTGTCTCCAGGAACGGCATTCAAGGAGCCAGGAACTTTTCTCCCTACACTGTCCATTGAGTTGTCCTCAAAACCAATATACATCCTGCTATATCTCCCACATGGAAAGTGCCAGGAGGGAGAAGTGGCGATTATGTTTAGACTTTCTCGGAACTGCTTCAAATCAACTAGATATCTTTGTGCTGTAAATCTCCCAACAGCCAAACGCAAAAGCAGCAAACATCTCGCTGTATGTCCCACATCCAAAGTGCCAAGAGAGAGCTTGCTCTCCCTCTCTTTGAGTACTGTTTTCACTGTCCCGGTTACCTCTTTGCTAACATTCTCTTCAGCGCTGCAGGGAAACCAGGAACCACGTGGAGAAGGCACCCACACTGAAAGTGCCTGGAGGGAACATTGGGGCTTCTTCTCAGTGTCTCTGACATAGGGTTTCACTGTCCCGGGAAAGTCTCTGCTAACACCCTGCAGAGCGCTGTGCCCAATCTACAGAAACGTCTTGCGGTATCTCCTACAGGGAAAGTGCCAGGAGGGAACTGTCCATCTTGTTCTCAGTGTCTCTGAGAATTGCTCTGATTATCCCTGTGACCTCTTTGCTAAGACTCTCCAGAGAGCCGTCCTCAAAACCAACACACATCTTGACATATCTCCCTCATTGATCGCAGTGTCTCCAGGAACGGCATTCAAGGAGCCAGGAACTTTTCTCCCTACACTGTCCATTGAGTTGTCCTCAAAACCAATATACATCCTGCTATATCTCCCACATGGAAAGTGCCAGGAGGGAGAAGTGGCGATTATGTTTAGACTTTCTCGGAACTGCTTCAAATCAACTAGATATCTTTGTGCTGTAAATCTCCCAACAGCCAAACGCAAAAGCAGCAAACATCTCGCTGTATGTCCCACATCCAAAGTGCCAAGAGAGAGCTTGCTCTCCCTGTCTTTGAGTACTGTTTTCGCTGTGCCGGTTACCTCTTTGCTAACATTCTCTTCAGCGCTGCAGGGAAACCAGGAACCACGTGGAGAAGGCACCCACACTGAAAGTGCCTGGAGGGAACATTGGGGCTTCTTCTCAGTGTCTCTGACATAGGGTTTCACTGTCCCGGGAAAGTCTCTGCTAACACCCTGCAGAGCGCTGTGCCCAATCTACAGAAACGTCTTGCGGTATCTCCTACAGGGAAAGTGCCAGGAGGGAACTGTCCATCTTGTTCTCAGTGTCTCTGAGAATTGCTCTGATTATCCCTGTGACCTCTTTGCTAAGACTCTCCAGAGAGCCGTCCTCAAAACCAACACACATCTTGACATATCTCCCACATTGATCGCAGTGTCTCCAGGAACGGCATTCAAGGAGCCAGGAACTTTTCTCCCTACACTGTCCATTGAGTTGTCCTCAAAACCAATATACATCCTGCTATATCTCCCACATGGAAAGTGCCAGGAGGGAGAAGTGGCGATTATGTTTAGACTTTCTCGGAACTGCTTCAAATCAACTAGATATCTTTGTGCTGTAAATCTCCCAACAGCCAAACGCAAAAGCAGCAAACATCTCGCTGTATGTCCCACATCCAAAGTGCCAAGAGAGAGCTTGCTCTCCCTGTCTTTGAGTACTGTTTTCGCTGTCCCGGTTACCTCTTTGCTAACATTCTCTTCAGCGCTGCAGGGAAACCAGGAACCACGTGGAGAAGGCACCCACACTGAAAGTGCCTGGAGGGAACATTGGGGCTTCTTCTCAGTGTCTCTGACATAGGGTTTCACTGTCCCGGGAAAGTCTCTGCTAACACCCTGCAGAGCGCTGTGCCCAATCTACAGAAACGTCTTGCGGTATCTCCTACAGGGAAAGTGCCAGGAGGGAACTGTCCATCTTGTTCTCAGTGTCTCTGAGAATTGCTCTGATTATCCCTGTGACCTCTTTGCTAAGACTCTCCAGAGAGCCGTCCTCAAAACCAACACACATCTTGACATATCTCCCTCATTGATCGCAGTGTCTCCAGGAACGGCATTCAAGGAGCCAGGAACTTTTCTCCCTACACTGTCCATTGAGTTGTCCTCAAAACCAATATACATCCTGCTATATCTCCCACATGGAAAGTGCCAGGAGGGAGAAGTGGCGATTATGTTTAGACTTTCTCGGAACTGCTTCAAATCAACTAGATATCTTTGTGCTGTAAATCTCCCAACAGCCAAACGCAAAAGCAGCAAACATCTCGCTGTATGTCCCACATCCAAAGTGCCAAGAGAGAGCTTGCTCTCCCTGTCTTTGAGTACTGTTTTCGCTGTCCCGGTTACCTCTTTGCTAACATTCTCTTCAGCGCTGCAGGGAAACCAGGAACCACGTGGAGAAGGCACCCACACTGAAAGTGCCTGGAGGGAACATTGGGGCTTCTTCTCAGTGTCTCTGACATAGGGTTTCACTGTCCCGGGAAAGTCTCTGCTAACACCCTGCAGAGCGCTGTGCCCAATCTACAGAAACGTCTTGCGGTATCTCCTACAGGGAAAGTGCCAGGAGGGAACTGTCCATCTTGTTCTCAGTGTCTCTGAGAATTGCTCTGATTATCCCTGTGACCTCTTTGCTAAGACTCTCCAGAGAGCCGTCCTCAAAACCAACACACATCTTGACATATCTCCCACATTGATCGCAGTGTCTCCAGGAACGGCATTCAAGGAGCCAGGAACTTTTCTCCCTACACTGTCCATTGAGTTGTCCTCAAAACCAAGATACATCCTGCTATATCTCCCACATGGAAAGTGCCAGGAGGGAGAAGTGGCGATTATGTTTAGACTTTCTCGGAACTGCTTCAAATCAACTAGATATCTTTGTGCTGTAAATCTCCCAACAGCCAAACGCAAAAGCAGCAAACATCTCGCTGTATGTCCCACATCCAAAGTGCCAAGAGAGAGCTTGCTCTCCCTGTCTTTGAGTACTGTTTTCGCTGTCCCGGTTACCTCTTTGCTAACATTCTCTTCAGCGCTGCAGGGAAACCAGGAACCACGTGGAGAAGGCACCCACACTGAAAGTGCCTGGAGGGAACATTGGGGCTTCTTCTCAGTGTCTCTGACATAGGGTTTCACTGTCCCGGGAAAGTCTCTGCTAACACCCTGCAGAGCGCTGTGCCCAATCTACAGAAACGTCTTGCGGTATCTCCTACAGGGAAAGTGCCAGGAGGGAACTGTCCATCTTGTTCTCAGTGTCTCTGAGAATTGCTCTGATTATCCCTGTGACCTCTTTGCTAAGACTCTCCAGAGAGCCGTCCTCAAAACCAACACACATCTTGACATATCTCCCTCATTGATCGCAGTGTCTCCAGGAACGGCATTCAAGGAGCCAGGAACTTTTCTCCCTACACTGTCCATTGAGTTGTCCTCAAAACCAATATACATCCTGCTATATCTCCCACATGGAAAGTGCCAGGAGGGAGAAGTGGCGATTATGTTTAGACTTTCTCGGAACTGCTTCAAATCAACTAGATATCTTTGTGCTGTAAATCTCCCAACAGCCAAACGCAAAAGCAGCAAACATCTCGCTGTATGTCCCACATCCAAAGTGCCAAGAGAGAGCTTGCTCTCCCTGTCTTTGAGTACTGTTTTCGCTGTGCCGGTTACCTCTTTGCTAACATTCTCTTCAGCGCTGCAGGGAAACCAGGAACCACGTGGAGAAGGCACCCACACTGAAAGTGCCTGGAGGGAACATTGGGGCTTCTTCTCAGTGTCTCTGACATAGGGTTTCACTGTCCCGGGAAAGTCTCTGCTAACACCCTGCAGAGCGCTGTGCCCAATCTACAGAAACGTCTTGCGGTATCTCCTACAGGGAAAGTGCCAGGAGGGAACTGTCCATCTTGTTCTCAGTGTCTCTGAGAATTGCTCTGATTATCCCTGTGACCTCTTTGCTAAGACTCTCCAGAGAGCCGTCCTCAAAACCAACACACATCTTGACATATCTCCCACATTGATCGCAGTGTCTCCAGGAACGGCATTCAAGGAGCCAGGAACTTTTCTCCCTACACTGTCCATTGAGTTGTCCTCAAAACCAATATACATCCTGCTATATCTCCCACATGGAAAGTGCCAGGAGGGAGAAGTGGCGATTATGTTTAGACTTTCTCGGAACTGCTTCAAATCAACTAGATATCTTTGTGCTGTAAATCTCCCAACAGCCAAACGCAAAAGCAGCAAACATCTCGCTGTATGTCCCACATCCAAAGTGCCAAGAGAGAGCTTGCTCTCCCTGTCTTTGAGTACTGTTTTCGCTGTGCCGGTTACCTCTTTGCTAACATTCTCTTCAGCGCTGCAGGGAAACCAGGAACCACGTGGAGAAGGCACCCACACTGAAAGTGCCTGGAGGGAACATTGGGGCTTCTTCTCAGTGTCTCTGACATAGGGTTTCACTGTCCCGGGAAAGTCTCTGCTAACACCCTGCAGAGCGCTGTGCCCAATCTACAGAAACGTCTTGCGGTATCTCCTACAGGGAAAGTGCCAGGAGGGAACTGTCCATCTTGTTCTCAGTGTCTCTGAGAATTGCTCTGATTATCCCTGTGACCTCTTTGCTAAGACTCTCCAGAGAGCCGTCCTCAAAACCAACACACATCTTGACATATCTCCCTCATTGATCGCAGTGTCTCCAGGAACAGCATTCAAGGAGCCAGGAACTTTTCTCCCTACACTGTCCATTGAGTTGTCCTCAAAACCAATATACATCCTGCTATATCTCCCACATGGAAAGTGCCAGGAGGGAGAAGTGGCGATTATGTTTAGACTTTCTCGGAACTGCTTCAAATCAACTAGATATCTTTGTGCTGTAAATCTCCCAACAGCCAAACGCAAAAGCAGCAAACATCTCGCTGTATGTCCCACATCCAAAGTGCCAAGAGAGAGCTTGCTCTCCCTGTCTTTGAGTACTGTTTTCGCTGTGCCGGTTACCTCTTTGCTAACATTCTCTTCAGCGCTGCAGGGAAACCAGGAACCACGTGGAGAAGGCACCCACACTGAAAGTGCCTGGAGGGAACATTGGGGCTTCTTCTCAGTGTCTCTGACATAGGGTTTCACTGTCCCGGGAAAGTCTCTGCTAACACCCTGCAGAGCGCTGTGCCCAATCTACAGAAACGTCTTGCGGTATCTCCTACAGGGAAAGTGCCAGGAGGGAACTGTCCATCTTGTTCTCAGTGTCTCTGAGAATTGCTCTGATTATCCCTGTGACCTCTTTGCTAAGACTCTCCAGAGAGCCGTCCTCAAAACCAACACACATCTTGACATATCTCCCACATTGATCGCAGTGTCTCCAGGAACGGCATTCAAGGAGCCAGGAACTTTTCTCCCTACACTGTCCATTGAGTTGTCCTCAAAACCAATATACATCCTGCTATATCTCCCACATGGAAAGTGCCAGGAGGGAGAAGTGGCGATTATGTTTAGACTTTCTCGGAACTGCTTCAAATCAACTAGATATCTTTGTGCTGTAAATCTCCCAACAGCCAAACGCAAAAGCAGCAAACATCTCGCTGTATGTCCCACATCCAAAGTGCCAAGAGAGAGCTTGCTCTCCCTGTCTTTGAGTACTGTTTTCGCTGTCCCGGTTACCTCTTTGCTAACATTCTCTTCAGCGCTGCAGGGAAACCAGGAACCACGTGGAGAAGGCACCCACACTGAAAGTGCCTGGAGGGAACATTGGGGCTTCTTCTCAGTGTCTCTGACATAGGGTTTCACTGTCCCGGGAAAGTCTCTGCTAACACCCTGCAGAGCGCTGTGCCCAATCTACAGAAACGTCTTGCGGTATCTCCTACAGGGAAAGTGCCAGGAGGGAACTGTCCATCTTGTTCTCAGTGTCTCTGAGAATTGCTCTGATTATCCCTGTGACCTCTTTGCTAAGACTCTCCAGAGAGCCGTCCTCAAAACCAACACACATCTTGACATATCTCCCTCATTGATCGCAGTGTCTCCAGGAACGGCATTCAAGGAGCCAGGAACTTTTCTCCCTACACTGTCCATTGAGTTGTCCTCAAAACCAATATACATCCTGCTATATCTCCCACATGGAAAGTGCCAGGAGGGAGAAGTGGCGATTATGTTTAGACTTTCTCGGAACTGCTTCAAATCAACTAGATATCTTTGTGCTGTAAATCTCCCAACAGCCAAACGCAAAAGCAGCAAACATCTCGCTGTATGTCCCACATCCAAAGTGCCAAGAGAGAGCTTGCTCTCCCTGTCTTTGAGTACTGTTTTCGCTGTGCCGGTTACCTCTTTGCTAACATTCTCTTCAGCGCTGCAGGGAAACCAGGAACCACGTGGAGAAGGCACCCACACTGAAAGTGCCTGGAGGGAACATTGGGGCTTCTTCTCAGTGTCTCTGACATAGGGTTTCACTGTCCCGGGAAAGTCTCTGCTAACACCCTGCAGAGCGCTGTGCCCAATCTACAGAAACGTCTTGCGGTATCTCCTACAGGGAAAGTGCCAGGAGGGAACTGTCCATCTTGTTCTCAGTGTCTCTGAGAATTGCTCTGATTATCCCTGTGACCTCTTTGCTAAGACTCTCCAGAGAGCCGTCCTCAAAACCAACACACATCTTGACATATCTCCCTCATTGATCGCAGTGTCTCCAGGAACGGCATTCAAGGAGCCAGGAACTTTTCTCCCTACACTGTCCATTGAGTTGTCCTCAAAACCAATATACATCCTGCTATATCTCCCACATGGAAAGTGCCAGGAGGGAGAAGTGGCGATTATGTTTAGACTTTCTCGGAACTGCTTCAAATCAACTAGATATCTTTGTGCTGTAAATCTCCCAACAGCCAAACGCAAAAGCAGCAAACATCTCGCTGTATGTCCCACATCCAAAGTGCCAAGAGAGAGCTTGCTCTCCCTGTCTTTGAGTACTGTTTTCGCTGTGCCGGTTACCTCTTTGCTAACATTCTCTTCAGCGCTGCAGGGAAACCAGGAACCACGTGGAGAAGGCACCCACACTGAAAGTGCCTGGAGGGAACATTGGGGCTTCTTCTCAGTGTCTCTGACATAGGGTTTCACTGTCCCGGGAAAGTCTCTGCTAACACCCTGCAGAGCGCTGTGCCCAATCTACAGAAACGTCTTGCGGTATCTCCTACAGGGAAAGTGCCAGGAGGGAACTGTCCATCTTGTTCTCAGTGTCTCTGAGAATTGCTCTGATTATCCCTGTGACCTCTTTGCTAAGACTCTCCAGAGAGCCGTCCTCAAAACCAACACACATCTTGACATATCTCCCTCATTGATCGCAGTGTCTCCAGGAACGGCATTCAAGGAGCCAGGAACTTTTCTCCCTACACTGTCCATTGAGTTGTCCTCAAAACCAATATACATCCTGCTATATCTCCCACATGGAAAGTGCCAGGAGGGAGAAGTGGCGATTATGTTTAGACTTTCTCGGAACTGCTTCAAATCAACTAGATATCTTTGTGCTGTAAATCTCCCAACAGCCAAACGCAAAAGCAGCAAACATCTCGCTGTATGTCCCACATCCAAAGTGCCAAGAGAGAGCTTGCTCTCCCTGTCTTTGAGTACTGTTTTCACTGTCCCGGTTACCTCTTTGCTAACATTCTCTTCAGCGCTGCAGGGAAACCAGGAACCACGTGGAGAAGGCACCCACACTGAAAGTGCCTGGAGGGAACATTGGGGCTTCTTCTCAGTGTCTCTGACATAGGGTTTCACTGTCCCGGGAAAGTCTCTGCTAACACCCTGCAGAGCGCTGTGCCCAATCTACAGAAACGTCTTGCGGTATCTCCTACAGGGAAAGTGCCAGGAGGGAACTGTCCATCTTGTTCTCAGTGTCTCTGAGAATTGCTCTGATTATCCCTGTGACCTCTTTGCTAAGATTCTCCAGAGAGCCGTCCTCAAAACAAACACACATCTTGACATATCTCCCACATTGATCGCAGTGTCTCCAGGAACGGCATTCAAGGAGCCAGGAACTTTTCTCCCTACACTGTCCATTGAGTTGTCCTCAAAACCAATATACATCCTGCTATATCTCCCACATGGAAAGTGCCAGGAGGGAGAAGTGGTGATTATGTTTAGACTTTCTCGGAACTGCTTCAAATCAACTAGATATCTTTGTGCTGTAAATCTCCCAACAGCCAAACGCAAAAGCAGCAAACATCTCGCTGTATGTCCCACATCCAAAGTGCCAAGAGAGAGCTTGCTCTCCCTGTCTTTGAGTACTGTTTTCGCTGTGCCGGTTACCTCTTTGCTAACATTCTCTTCAGCGCTGCAGGGAAACCAGGAACCACGTGGAGAAGGCACCCACACTGAAAGTGCCTGGAGGGAACATTGGGGCTTCTTCTCAGTGTCTCTGACATAGGGTTTCACTGTCCCGGGAAAGTCTCTGCTAACACCCTGCAGAGCGCTGTGCCCAATCTACAGAAACGTCTTGCGGTATCTCCTACAGGGAAAGTGCCAGGAGGGAACTGTCCATCTTGTTCTCAGTGTCTCTGAGAATTGCTCTGATTATCCCTGTGACCTCTTTGCTAAGACTCTCCAGAGAGCCGTCCTCAAAACCAACACACATCTTGACATATCTCCCTCATTGATCGCAGTGTCTCCAGGAACGGCATTCAAGGAGCCAGGAACTTTTCTCCCTACACTGTCCATTGAGTTGTCCTCAAAACCAAGATACATCCTGCTATATCTCCCACATGGAAAGTGCCAGGAGGGAGAAGTGGCGATTATGTTTAGACTTTCTCGGAACTGCTTCAAATCAACTAGATATCTTTGTGCTGTAAATCTCCCAACAGCCAAACGCAAAAGCAGCAAACATCTCGCTGTATGTCCCACATCCAAAGTGCCAAGAGAGAGCTTGCTCTCCCTCTCTTTGAGTACTGTTTTCACTGTCCCGGTTACCTCTTTGCTAACATTCTCTTCAGCGCTGCAGGGAAACCAGGAACCACGTGGAGAAGGCACCCACACTGAAAGTGCCTGGAGGGAACATTGGGGCTTCTTCTCAGTGTCTCTGACATAGGGTTTCACTGTCCCGGGAAAGTCTCTGCTAACACCCTGCAGAGCGCTGTGCCCAATCTACAGAAACGTCTTGCGGTATCTCCTACAGGGAAAGTGCCAGGAGGGAACTGTCGAGCTTGTCCTCAGTGTCTCTGAGAATTGCTCTGATTATCCCTGTGACCTCTTTGCTAAGACTCTCCAGAGAGCCGTCCTCAAAACCAACACACATCTTGACATATCTCCCTCATTGATCGCAGTGTCTCCAGGAACGGCATTCAAGGAGCCAGGAACTTTTCTCCCTACACTGTCCATTGAGTTGTCCTCAAAACCAATATACATCCTGCTATATCTCCCACATGGAAAGTGCCAGGAGGGAGAAGTGGCGATTATGTTTAGACTTTCTCGGAACTGCTTCAAATCAACTAGATATCTTTGTGCTGTAAATCTCCCAACAGCCAAACGCAAAAGCAGCAAACATCTCGCTGTATGTCCCACATCCAAAGTGCCAAGAGAGAGCTTGCTCTCCCTGTCTTTGAGTACTGTTTTCACTGTCCCGGTTACCTCTTTGCTAACATTCTCTTCAGCGCTGCAGGGAAACCAGGAACCACGTGGAGAAGGCACCCACACTGAAAGTGCCTGGAGGGAACATTGGGGCTTCTTCTCAGTGTCTCTGACATAGGGTTTCACTGTCCCGGGAAAGTCTCTGCTAACACCCTGCAGAACGCTGTGCCCAATCTACAGAAACGTCTTGCGGTATCTCCTACAGGGAAAGTGCCAGGAGGGAATTGTCGAGCTTGTTCTCAGTGTCTCTGAGAATTGCTCTGATTATCCCTGTGACCTCTTTGCTAAGACTCTCCAGAGAGCCGTCCTCAAAACAAACACACATCTTGACATATCTCCCACATTGATCGCAGTGTCTCCAGGAACGGCATTCAAGGAGCCAGGAACTTTTCTCCCTACACTGTCCATTGAGTTGTCCTCAAAACCAAGATACATCCTGCTATATCTCCCACATGGAAAGTGCCAGGAGGGAGAAGTGGCGATTATGTTTAGACTTTCTCGGAACTGCTTCAAATCAACTAGGTATCTTTGTGCTGTAAATCTCCCAACAGCCAAACGCAAAAGCAGCAAACATCTCGCTGTATGTCCCACATCCAAAGTGCCAAGAGAGAGCTTGCTCTCCCTGTCTTTGAGTACTGTTTTCACTGTCCCGGTTACCTCTTTGCTAACATTCTCTTCAGCGCTGCAGGGAAACCAGGAACCACGTGGAGAAGGCATCCACACTGAAAGTGCCTGGAGGGAACATTGGGGCTTCTTCTCAGTGTCTCTGACATAGGGTTTCACTGTCCCGGGAAAGTCTCTGCTAACACCCTGCAGAGCGCTGTGCCCAATCTACAGAAACGTCTTGCGGTATCTCCTACAGGGAAAGTGCCAGGAGGGAATTGTCGAGCTTGTTCTCAGTGTCTCTGAGAATTGCTCTGATTATCCCTGTGACCTCTTTGCTAAGACTCTCCAGAGAGCCGTCCTCAAAACAAACACACATCTTGACATATCTCCCACATTGATCGCAGTGTCTCCAGGAACGGCATTCAAGGAGCCAGGAACTTTTCTCCCTACACTGTCCATTGAGTTGTCCTCAAAACCAAGATACATCCTGCTATATCTCCCACATGGAAAGTGCCAGGAGGGAGAAGTGGCGATTATGTTTAGACTTTCTCGGAACTGCTTCAAATCAACTAGATATCTTTGTGCTGTAAATCTCCCAACAGCCAAACGCAAAAGCAGCAAACATCTCGCTGTATGTCCCACATCCAAAGTGCCAAGAGAGAGCTTGCTCTCCCTGTCTTTGAGTACTGTTTTCGCTGTGCCGGTTACCTCTTTGCTAACATTCTCTTCAGCGCTGCAGGGAAACCAGGAACCACGTGGAGAAGGCACCCACACTGAAAGTGCCTGGAGGGAACATTGGGGCTTCTTCTCAGTGTCTCTGACATAGGGTTTCACTGTCCCGGGAAAGTCTCTGCTAACACCCTGCAGAGCGCTGTGCCCAATCTACAGAAACGTCTTGCGGTATCTCCTACAGGGAAAGTGCCAGGAGGGAATTGTCGAGCTTGTTCTCAGTGTCTCTGAGAATTGCTCTGATTATCCCTGTGACCTCTTTGCTAAGACTCTCCAGAGAGCCGTCCTCAAAACAAACACACATCTTGACATATCTCCCACATTGATCGCAGTGTCTCCAGGAACGGCATTCAAGGAGCCAGGAACTTTTCTCCCTACACTGTCCATTGAGTTGTCCTCAAAACCAAGATACATCCTGCTATATCTCCCACATGGAAAGTGCCAGGAGGGAGAAGTGGCGATTATGTTTAGACTTTCTCGGAACTGCTTCAAATCAACTAGGTATCTTTGTGCTGTAAATCTCCCAACAGCCAAACGCAAAAGCAGCAAACATCTCGCTGTATGTCCCACATCCAAAGTGCCAAGAGAGAGCTTGCTCTCCCTGTCTTTGAGTACTGTTTTCACTGTCCCGGTTACCTCTTTGCTAACATTCTCTTCAGCGCTGCAGGGAAACCAGGAACCACGTGGAGAAGGCACCCACACTGAAAGTGCCTGGAGGGAACATTGGGGCTTCTTCTCAGTGTCTCTGACATAGGGTTTCACTGTCCCGGGAAAGTCTCTGCTAACACCCTGCAGAGCGCTGTGCCCAATCTACAGAAACGTCTTGCGGTATCTCCTACAGGGAAAGTGCCAGGAGGGAATTGTCGAGCTTGTTCTCAGTGTCTCTGAGAATTGCTCTGATTATCCCTGTGACCTCTTTGCTAAGACTCTCCAGAGAGCCGTCCTCAAAACAAACACACATCTTGACATATCTCCCACATTGATCGCAGTGTCTCCAGGAACGGCATTCAAGGAGCCAGGAACTTTTCTCCCTACACTGTCCATTGAGTTGTCCTCAAAACCAAGATACATCCTGCTATATCTCCCACATGGAAAGTGCCAGGAGGGAGAAGTGGCGATTATGTTTAGACTTTCTCGGAACTGCTTCAAATCAACTAGATATCTTTGTGCTGTAAATCTCCCAACAGCCAAACGCAAAAGCAGCAAACATCTCGCTGTATGTCCCACATCCAAAGTGCCAAGAGAGAGCTTGCTCTCCCTGTCTTTGAGTACTGTTTTCACTGTCCCGGTTACCTCTTTGCTAACATTCTCTTCAGCGCTGCAGGGAAACCAGGAACCACGTGGAGAAGGCACCCACACTGAAAGTGCCTGGAGGGAACATTGGGGCTTCTTCTCAGTGTCTCTGACATAGGGTTTCACTGTCCCGGGAAAGTCTCTGCTAACACCCTGCAGAGCGCTGTGCCCAATCTACAGAAACGTCTTGCGGTATCTCCTACAGGGAAAGTGCCAGGAGGGAATTGTCGAGCTTGTCCTCAGTGTCTCTGAGAATTGCTCTGATTATCCCTGTGACCTCTTTGCTAAGACTCTCCAGAGAGCCGTCCTCAAAACAAACACACATCTTGACATATCTCCCACATTGATCGCAGTGTCTCCAGGAACGGCATTCAAGGAGCCAGGAACTTTTCTCCCTACACTGTCCATTGAGTTGTCCTCAAAACCAAGATACATCCTGCTATATCTCCCACATGGAAAGTGCCAGGAGGGAGAAGTGGCGATTATGTTTAGACTTTCTCGGAACTGCTTCAAATCAACTAGGTATCTTTGTGCTGTAAATCTCCCAACAGCCAAACGCAAAAGCAGCAAACATCTCGCTGTATGTCCCACATCCAAAGTGCCAAGAGAGAGCTTGCTCTCCCTGTCTTTGAGTACTGTTTTCACTGTCCCGGTTACCTCTTTGCTAACATTCTCTTCAGCGCTGCAGGGAAACCAGGAACCACGTGGAGAAGGCACCCACACTGAAAGTGCCTGGAGGGAACATTGGGGCTTCTTCTCAGTGTCTCTGACATAGGGTTTCACTGTCCCGGGAAAGTCTCTGCTAACACCCTGCAGAGCGCTGTGCCCAATCTACAGAAACGTCTTGCGGTATCTCCTACAGGGAAAGTGCCAGGAGGGAATTGTCGAGCTTGTTCTCAGTGTCTCTGAGAATTGCTCTGATTATCCCTGTGACCTCTTTGCTAAGACTCTCCAGAGAGCCGTCCTCAAAACAAACACACATCTTGACATATCTCCCACATTGATCGCAGTGTCTCCAGGAACGGCATTCAAGGAGCCAGGAACTTTTCTCCCTACACTGTCCATTGAGTTGTCCTCAAAACCAATATACATCCTGCTATATCTCCCACATGGAAAGTGCCAGGAGGGAGAAGTGGCGATTATGTTTAGACTTTCTCGGAACTGCTTCAAATCAACTAGATATCTTTGTGCTGTAAATCTCCCAACAGCCAAACGCAAAAGCAGCAAACATCTCGCTGTATGTCCCACATCCAAAGTGCCAAGAGAGAGCTTGCTCTCCCTGTCTTTGAGTACTGTTTTCACTGTCCCGGTTACCTCTTTGCTAACATTCTCTTCAGCGCTGCAGGGAAACCAGGAACCACGTGGAGAAGGCACCCACACTGAAAGTGCCTGGAGGGAACATTGGGGCTTCTTCTCAGTGTCTCTGACATAGGGTTTCACTGTCCCGGGAAAGTCTCTGCTAACACCCTGCAGAGCGCTGTGCCCAATCTACAGAAACGTCTTGCGGTATCTCCTACAGGGAAAGTGCCAGGAGGGAATTGTCGAGCTTGTTCTCAGTGTCTCTGAGAATTGCTCTGATTATCCCTGTGACCTCTTTGCTAAGACTCTCCAGAGAGCCGTCCTCAAAACAAACACACATCTTGACATATCTCCCACATTGATCGCAGTGTCTCCAGGAACGGCATTCAAGGAGCCAGGAACTTTTCTCCCTACACTGTCCATTGAGTTGTCCTCAAAACCAAGATACATCCTGCTATATCTCCCACATGGAAAGTGCCAGGAGGGAGAAGTGGCGATTATGTTTAGACTTTCTCGGAACTGCTTCAAATCAACTAGATATCTTTGTGCTGTAAATCTCCCAACAGCCAAACGCAAAAGCAGCAAACATCTCGCTGTATGTCCCACATCCAAAGTGCCAAGAGAGAGCTTGCTCTCCCTGTCTTTGAGTACTGTTTTCGCTGTGCCGGTTACCTCTTTGCTAACATTCTCTTCAGCGCTGCAGGGAAACCAGGAACCACGTGGAGAAGGCACCCACACTGAAAGTGCCTGGAGGGAACATTGGGGCTTCTTCTCAGTGTCTCTGACATAGGGTTTCACTGTCCCGGGAAAGTCTCTGCTAACACCCTGCAGAGCGCTGTGCCCAATCTACAGAAACGTCTTGCGGTATCTCCTACAGGGAAAGTGCCAGGAGGGAACTGTCCATCTTGTTCTCAGTGTCTCTGAGAATTGCTCTGATTATCCCTGTGACCTCTTTGCTAAGATTCTCCAGAGAGCCGTCCTCAAAACAAACACACATCTTGACATATCTCCCACATTGATCGCAGTGTCTCCAGGAACGGCATTCAAGGAGCCAGGAACTTTTCTCCCTACACTGTCCATTGAGTTGTCCTCAAAACCAATATACATCCTGCTATATCTCCCACATGGAAAGTGCCAGGAGGGAGAAGTGGTGATTATGTTTAGACTTTCTCGGAACTGCTTCAAATCAACTAGATATCTTTGTGCTGTAAATCTCCCAACAGCCAAACGCAAAAGCAGCAAACATCTCGCTGTATGTCCCACATCCAAAGTGCCAAGAGAGAGCTTGCTCTCCCTGTCTTTGAGTACTGTTTTCGCTGTGCCGGTTACCTCTTTGCTAACATTCTCTTCAGCGCTGCAGGGAAACCAGGAACCACGTGGAGAAGGCACCCACACTGAAAGTGCCTGGAGGGAACATTGGGGCTTCTTCTCAGTGTCTCTGACATAGGGTTTCACTGTCCCGGGAAAGTCTCTGCTAACACCCTGCAGAGCGCTGTGCCCAATCTACAGAAACGTCTTGCGGTATCTCCTACAGGGAAAGTGCCAGGAGGGAACTGTCCATCTTGTTCTCAGTGTCTCTGAGAATTGCTCTGATTATCCCTGTGACCTCTTTGCTAAGACTCTCCAGAGAGCCGTCCTCAAAACCAACACACATCTTGACATATCTCCCTCATTGATCGCAGTGTCTCCAGGAACGGCATTCAAGGAGCCAGGAACTTTTCTCCCTACACTGTCCATTGAGTTGTCCTCAAAACCAATATACATCCTGCTATATCTCCCACATGGAAAGTGCCAGGAGGGAGAAGTGGCGATTATGTTTAGACTTTCTCGGAACTGCTTCAAATCAACTAGATATCTTTGTGCTGTAAATCTCCCAACAGCCAAACGCAAAAGCAGCAAACATCTCGCTGTATGTCCCACATCCAAAGTGCCAAGAGAGAGCTTGCTCTCCCTGTCTTTGAGTACTGTTTTCGCTGTGCCGGTTACCTCTTTGCTAACATTCTCTTCAGCGCTGCAGGGAAACCAGGAACCACGTGGAGAAGGCACCCACACTGAAAGTGCCTGGAGGGAACATTGGGGCTTCTTCTCAGTGTCTCTGACATAGGGTTTCACTGTCCCGGGAAAGTCTCTGCTAACACCCTGCAGAGCGCTGTGCCCAATCTACAGAAACGTCTTGCGGTATCTCCTACAGGGAAAGTGCCAGGAGGGAACTGTCCATCTTGTTCTCAGTGTCTCTGAGAATTGCTCTGATTATCCCTGTGACCTCTTTGCTAAGACTCTCCAGAGAGCCGTCCTCAAAACCAACACACATCTTGACATATCTCCCTCATTGATCGCAGTGTCTCCAGGAACGGCATTCAAGGAGCCAGGAACTTTTCTCCCTACACTGTCCATTGAGTTGTCCTCAAAACCAAGATACATCCTGCTATATCTCCCACATGGAAAGTGCCAGGAGGGAGAAGTGGCGATTATGTTTAGACTTTCTCGGAACTGCTTCAAATCAACTAGATATCTTTGTGCTGTAAATCTCCCAACAGCCAAACGCAAAAGCAGCAAACATCTCGCTGTATGTCCCACATCCAAAGTGCCAAGAGAGAGCTTGCTCTCCCTGTCTTTGAGTACTGTTTTCACTGTCCCGGTTACCTCTTTGCTAACATTCTCTTCAGCGCTGCAGGGAAACCAGGAACCACGTGGAGAAGGCACCCACACTGAAAGTGCCTGGAGGGAACATTGGGGCTTCTTCTCAGTGTCTCTGACATAGGGTTTCACTGTCCCGGGAAAGTCTCTGCTAACACCCTGCAGAGCGCTGTGCCCAATCTACAGAAACGTCTTGCGGTATCTCCTACAGGGAAAGTGCCAGGAGGGAACTGTCCATCTTGTTCTCAGTGTCTCTGAGAATTGCTCTGATTATCCCTGTGACCTCTTTGCTAAGACTCTCCAGAGAGCCGTCCTCAAAACCAACACACATCTTGACATATCTCCCTCATTGATCGCAGTGTCTCCAGGAACGGCATTCAAGGAGCCAGGAACTTTTCTCCCTACACTGTCCATTGAGTTGTCCTCAAAACCAATATACATCCTGCTATATCTCCCACATGGAAAGTGCCAGGAGGGAGAAGTGGCGATTATGTTTAGACTTTCTCGGAACTGCTTCAAATCAACTAGATATCTTTGTGCTGTAAATCTCCCAACAGCCAAACGCAAAAGCAGCAAACATCTCGCTGTATGTCCCACATCCAAAGTGCCAAGAGAGAGCTTGCTCTCCCTGTCTTTGAGTACTGTTTTCGCTGTGCCGGTTACCTCTTTGCTAACATTCTCTTCAGCGCTGCAGGGAAACCAGGAACCACGTGGAGAAGGCACCCACACTGAAAGTGCCTGGAGGGAACATTGGGGCTTCTTCTCAGTGTCTCTGACATAGGGTTTCACTGTCCCGGGAAAGTCTCTGCTAACACCCTGCAGAGCGCTGTGCCCAATCTACAGAAACGTCTTGCGGTATCTCCTACAGGGAAAGTGCCAGGAGGGAACTGTCGAGCTTGTCCTCAGTGTCTCTGAGAATTGCTCTGATTATCCCTGTGACCTCTTTGCTAAGACTCTCCAGAGAGCCGTCCTCAAAACCAACACACATCTTGACATATCTCCCTCATTGATCGCAGTGTCTCCAGGAACGGCATTCAAGGAGCCAGGAACTTTTCTCCCTACACTGTCCATTGAGTTGTCCTCAAAACCAATATACATCCTGCTATATCTCCCACATGGAAAGTGCCAGGAGGGAGAAGTGGCGATTATGTTTAGACTTTCTCGGAACTGCTTCAAATCAACTAGATATCTTTGTGCTGTAAATCTCCCAACAGCCAAACGCAAAAGCAGCAAACATCTCGCTGTATGTCCCACATCCAAAGTGCCAAGAGAGAGCTTGCTCTCCCTGTCTTTGAGTACTGTTTTCACTGTCCCGGTTACCTCTTTGCTAACATTCTCTTCAGCGCTGCAGGGAAACCAGGAACCACGTGGAGAAGGCACCCACACTGAAAGTGCCTGGAGGGAACATTGGGGCTTCTTCTCAGTGTCTCTGACATAGGGTTTCACTGTCCCGGGAAAGTCTCTGCTAACACCCTGCAGAGCGCTGTGCCCAATCTACAGAAACGTCTTGCGGTATCTCCTACAGGGAAAGTGCCAGGAGGGAATTGTCGAGCTTGTTCTCAGTGTCTCTGAGAATTGCTCTGATTATCCCTGTGACCTCTTTGCTAAGACTCTCCAGAGAGCCGTCCTCAAAACAAACACACATCTTGACATATCTCCCACATTGATCGCAGTGTCTCCAGGAACGGCATTCAAGGAGCCAGGAACTTTTCTCCCTACACTGTCCATTGAGTTGTCCTCAAAACCAAGATACATCCTGCTATATCTCCCACATGGAAAGTGCCAGGAGGGAGAAGTGGCGATTATGTTTAGACTTTCTCGGAACTGCTTCAAATCAACTAGGTATCTTTGTGCTGTAAATCTCCCAACAGCCAAACGCAAAAGCAGCAAACATCTCGCTGTATGTCCCACATCCAAAGTGCCAAGAGAGAGCTTGCTCTCCCTGTCTTTGAGTACTGTTTTCACTGTCCCGGTTACCTCTTTGCTAACATTCTCTTCAGCGCTGCAGGGAAACCAGGAACCACGTGGAGAAGGCATCCACACTGAAAGTGCCTGGAGGGAACATTGGGGCTTCTTCTCAGTGTCTCTGACATAGGGTTTCACTGTCCCGGGAAAGTCTCTGCTAACACCCTGCAGAGCGCTGTGCCCAATCTACAGAAACGTCTTGCGGTATCTCCTACAGGGAAAGTGCCAGGAGGGAATTGTCGAGCTTGTTCTCAGTGTCTCTGAGAATTGCTCTGATTATCCCTGTGACCTCTTTGCTAAGACTCTCCAGAGAGCCGTCCTCAAAACAAACACACATCTTGACATATCTCCCACATTGATCGCAGTGTCTCCAGGAACGGCATTCAAGGAGCCAGGAACTTTTCTCCCTACACTGTCCATTGAGTTGTCCTCAAAACCAAGATACATCCTGCTATATCTCACACATGGAAAGTGCCAGGAGGGAGAAGTGGCGATTATGTTTAGACTTTCTCGGAACTGCTTCAAATCAACTAGATATCTTTGTGCTGTAAATCTCCCAACAGCCAAACGCAAAAGCAGCAAACATCTCGCTGTATGTCCCACATCCAAAGTGCCAAGAGAGAGCTTGCTCTCCCTGTCTTTGAGTACTGTTTTCACTGTCCCGGTTACCTCTTTGCTAACATTCTCTTCAGCGCTGCAGGGAAACCAGGAACCACGTGGAGAAGGCACCCACACTGAAAGTGCCTGGAGGGAACATTGGGGCTTCTTCTCAGTGTCTCTGACATAGGGTTTCACTGTCCCGGGAAAGTCTCTGCTAACACCCTGCAGAGCGCTGTGCCCAATCTACAGAAACGTCTTGCGGTATCTCCTACAGGGAAAGTGCCAGGAGGGAATTGTCGAGCTTGTTCTCAGTGTCTCTGAGAATTGCTCTGATTATCCCTGTGACCTCTTTGCTAAGACTCTCCAGAGAGCCGTCCTCAAAACAAACACACACCTTGACATATCTCCCACATTGATCGCAGTGTCTCCAGGAACGGCATTCAAGGAGCCAGGAACTTTTCTCCCTACACTGTCCATTGAGTTGTCCTCAAAACCAAGATACATCCTGCTATATCTCCCACATGGAAAGTGCCAGGAGGGAGAAGTGGCGATTATGTTTAGACTTTCTCGGAACTGCTTCAAATCAACTAGGTATCTTTGTGCTGTAAATCTCCCAACAGCCAAACGCAAAAGCAGCAAACATCTCGCTGTATGTCCCACATCCAAAGTGCCAAGAGAGAGCTTGCTCTCCCTGTCTTTGAGTACTGTTTTCACTGTCCCGGTTACCTCTTTGCTAACATTCTCTTCAGCGCTGCAGGGAAACCAGGAACCACGTGGAGAAGGCACCCACACTGAAAGTGCCTGGAGGGAACATTGGGGCTTCTTCTCAGTGTCTCTGACATAGGGTTTCACTGTCCCGGGAAAGTCTCTGCTAACACCCTGCAGAGCGCTGTGCCCAATCTACAGAAACGTCTTGCGGTATCTCCTACAGGGAAAGTGCCAGGAGGGAATTGTCGAGCTTGTTCTCAGTGTCTCTGAGAATTGCTCTGATTATCCCTGTGACCTCTTTGCTAAGACTCTCCAGAGAGCCGTCCTCAAAACAAACACACATCTTGACATATCTCCCACATTGATCGCAGTGTCTCCAGGAACGGCATTCAAGGAGCCAGGAACTTTTCTCCCTACACTGTCCATTGAGTTGTCCTCAAAACCAAGATACATCCTGCTATATCTCCCACATGGAAAGTGCCAGGAGGGAGAAGTGGCGATTATGTTTAGACTTTCTCGGAACTGCTTCAAATCAACTAGGTATCTTTGTGCTGTAAATCTCCCAACAGCCAAACGCAAAAGCAGCAAACATCTCGCTGTATGTCCCACATCCAAAGTGCCAAGAGAGAGCTTGCTCTCCCTGTCTTTGAGTACTGTTTTCACTGTCCCGGTTACCTCTTTGCTAACATTCTCTTCAGCGCTGCAGGGAAACCAGGAACCACGTGGAGAAGGCACCCACACTGAAAGTGCCTGGAGGGAACATTGGGGCTTCTTCTCAGTGTCTCTGACATAGGGTTTCACTGTCCCGGGAAAGTCTCTGCTAACACCCTGCAGAGCGCTGTGCCCAATCTACAGAAACGTCTTGCGGTATCTCCTACAGGGAAAGTGCCAGGAGGGAATTGTCGAGCTTGTTCTCAGTGTCTCTGAGAATTGCTCTGATTATCCCTGTGACCTCTTTGCTAAGACTCTCCAGAGAGCCGTCCTCAAAACAAACACACATCTTGACATATCTCCCACATTGATCGCAGTGTCTCCAGGAACGGCATTCAAGGAGCCAGGAACTTTTCTCCCTACACTGTCCATTGAGTTGTCCTCAAAACCAAGATACATCCTGCTATATCTCCCACATGGAAAGTGCCAGGAGGGAGAAGTGGCGATTATGTTTAGACTTTCTCGGAACTGCTTCAAATCAACTAGATATCTTTGTGCTGTAAATCTCCCAACAGCCAAACGCAAAAGCAGCAAACATCTCGCTGTATGTCCCACATCCAAAGTGCCAAGAGAGAGCTTGCTCTCCCTGTCTTTGAGTACTGTTTTCACTGTCCCGGTTACCTCTTTGCTAACATTCTCTTCAGCGCTGCAGGGAAACCAGGAACCACGTGGAGAAGGCACCCACACTGAAAGTGCCTGGAGGGAACATTGGGGCTTCTTCTCAGTGTCTCTGACATAGGGTTTCACTGTCCCGGGAAAGTCTCTGCTAACACCCTGCAGAGCGCTGTGCCCAATCTACAGAAACGTCTTGCGGTATCTCCTACAGGGAAAGTGCCAGGAGGGAATTGTCGAGCTTGTCCTCAGTGTCTCTGAGAATTGCTCTGATTATCCCTGTGACCTCTTTGCTAAGACTCTCCAGAGAGCCGTCCTCAAAACAAACACACATCTTGACATATCTCCCACATTGATCGCAGTGTCTCCAGGAACGGCATTCAAGGAGCCAGGAACTTTTCTCCCTACACTGTCCATTGAGTTGTCCTCAAAACCAAGATACATCCTGCTATATCTCCCACATGGAAAGTGCCAGGAGGGAGAAGTGGCGATTATGTTTAGACTTTCTCGGAACTGCTTCAAATCAACTAGGTATCTTTGTGCTGTAAATCTCCCAACAGCCAAACGCAAAAGCAGCAAACATCTCGCTGTATGTCCCACATCCAAAGTGCCAAGAGAGAGCTTGCTCTCCCTGTCTTTGAGTACTGTTTTCACTGTCCCGGTTACCTCTTTGCTAACATTCTCTTCAGCGCTGCAGGGAAACCAGGAACCACGTGGAGAAGGCACCCACACTGAAAGTGCCTGGAGGGAACATTGGGGCTTCTTCTCAGTGTCTCTGACATAGGGTTTCACTGTCCCGGGAAAGTCTCTGCTAACACCCTGCAGAGCGCTGTGCCCAATCTACAGAAACGTCTTGCGGTATCTCCTACAGGGAAAGTGCCAGGAGGGAATTGTCGAGCTTGTTCTCAGTGTCTCTGAGAATTGCTCTGATTATCCCTGTGACCTCTTTGCTAAGACTCTCCAGAGAGCCGTCCTCAAAACAAACACACATCTTGACATATCTCCCACATTGATCGCAGTGTCTCCAGGAACGGCATTCAAGGAGCCAGGAACTTTTCTCCCTACACTGTCCATTGAGTTGTCCTCAAAACCAAGATACATCCTGCTATATCTCCCACATGGAAAGTGCCAGGAGGGAGAAGTGGCGATTATGTTTAGACTTTCTCGGAACTGCTTCAAATCAACTAGGTATCTTTGTGCTGTAAATCTCCCAACAGCCAAACGCAAAAGCAGCAAACATCTCGCTGTATGTCCCACATCCAAAGTGCCAAGAGAGAGCTTGCTCTCCCTGTCTTTGAGTACTGTTTTCACTGTCCCGGTTACCTCTTTGCTAACATTCTCTTCAGCGCTGCAGGGAAACCAGGAACCACGTGGAGAAGGCACCCACACTGAAAGTGCCTGGAGGGAACATTGGGGCTTCTTCTCAGTGTCTCTGACATAGGGTTTCACTGTCCCGGGAAAGTCTCTGCTAACACCCTGCAGAGCGCTGTGCCCAATCTACAGAAACGTCTTGCGGTATCTCCTACAGGGAAAGTGCCAGGAGGGAATTGTCGAGCTTGTCCTCAGTGTCTCTGAGAATTGCTCTGATTATCCCTGTGACCTCTTTGCTAAGACTCTCCAGAGAGCCGTCCTCAAAACAAACACACATCTTGACATATCTCCCACATTGATCGCAGTGTCTCCAGGAACGGCATTCAAGGAGCCAGGAACTTTTCTCCCTACACTGTCCATTGAGTTGTCCTCAAAACCAAGATACATCCTGCTATATCTCCCACATGGAAAGTGCCAGGAGGGAGAAGTGGCGATTATGTTTAGACTTTCTCGGAACTGCTTCAAATCAACTAGGTATCTTTGTGCTGTAAATCTCCCAACAGCCAAACGCAAAAGCAGCAAACATCTCGCTGTATGTCCCACATCCAAAGTGCCAAGAGAGAGCTTGCTCTCCCTGTCTTTGAGTACTGTTTTCACTGTCCCGGTTACCTCTTTGCTAACATTCTCTTCAGCGCTGCAGGGAAACCAGGAACCACGTGGAGAAGGCACCCACACTGAAAGTGCCTGGAGGGAACATTGGGGCTTCTTCTCAGTGTCTCTGACATAGGGTTTCACTGTCCCGGGAAAGTCTCTGCTAACACCCTGCAGAGCGCTGTGCCCAATCTACAGAAACGTCTTGCGGTATCTCCTACAGGGAAAGTGCCAGGAGGGAATTGTCGAGCTTGTTCTCAGTGTCTCTGAGAATTGCTCTGATTATCCCTGTGACCTCTTTGCTAAGACTCTCCAGAGAGCCGTCCTCAAAACAAACACACATCTTGACATATCTCCCACATTGATCGCAGTGTCTCCAGGAACGGCATTCAAGGAGCCAGGAACTTTTCTCCCTACACTGTCCATTGAGTTGTCCTCAAAACCAATATACATCCTGCTATATCTCCCACATGGAAAGTGCCAGGAGGGAGAAGTGGCGATTATGTTTAGACTTTCTCGGAACTGCTTCAAATCAACTAGATATCTTTGTGCTGTAAATCTCCCAACAGCCAAACACAAAAGCAGCAAACATCTCGCTGTATGTCCCACATCCAAAGTGCCAAGAGAGAGCTTGCTCTCCCTGTCTTTGAGTACTGTTTTCACTGTCCCGGTTACCTCTTTGCTAACATTCTCTTCAGCGCTGCAGGGAAACCAGGAACCACGTGGAGAAGGCACCCACACTGAAAGTGCCTGGAGGGAACATTGGGGCTTCTTCTCAGTGTCTCTGACATAGGGTTTCACTGTCCCGGGAAAGTCTCTGCTAACACCCTGCAGAGCGCTGTGCCCAATCTACAGAAACGTCTTGCGGTATCTCCTACAGGGAAAGTGCCAGGAGGGAATTGTCGAGCTTGTTCTCAGTGTCTCTGAGAATTGCTCTGATTATCCCTGTGACCTCTTTGCTAAGACTCTCCAGAGAGCCGTCCTCAAAACAAACACACATCTTGACATATCTCCCACATTGATCGCAGTGTCTCCAGGAACGGCATTCAAGGAGCCAGGAACTTTTCTCCCTACACTGTCCATTGAGTTGTCCTCAAAACCAAGATACATCCTGCTATATCTCCCACATGGAAAGTGCCAGGAGGGAGAAGTGGCGATTATGTTTAGACTTTCTCGGAACTGCTTCAAATCAACTAGATATCTTTGTGCTGTAAATCTCCCAACAGCCAAACGCAAAAGCAGCAAACATCTCGCTGTATGTCCCACATCCAAAGTGCCAAGAGAGAGCTTGCTCTCCCTCTCTTTGAGTACTGTTTTCGCTGTGCCGGTTACCTCTTTGCTAACATTCTCTTCAGCGCTGCAGGGAAACCAGGAACCACGTGGAGAAGGCACCCACACTGAAAGTGCCTGGAGGGAACATTGGGGCTTCTTCTCAGTGTCTCTGACATAGGGTTTCACTGTCCCGGGAAAGTCTCTGCTAACACCCTGCAGAGCGCTGTGCCCAATCTACAGAAACGTCTTGCGGTATCTCCTACAGGGAAAGTGCCAGGAGGGAATTGTCGAGCTTGTTCTCAGTGTCTCTGAGAATTGCTCTGATTATCCCTGTTACCTCTTTGCTAAGACTCTCCAGAGAGCCGTCCTCAAAACAAACACACATCTTGACATATCTCCCACATTGATCGCAGTGTCTCCAGGAACGGCATTCAAGGAGCCAGGAACTTTTCTCCCTACACTGTCCATTGAGTTGTCCTCAAAACCAAGATACATCCTGCTATATCTCCCACATGGAAAGTGCCAGGAGGGAGAAGTGGCGATTATGTTTAGACTTTCTCGGAACTGCTTCAAATCAACTAGGTATCTTTGTGCTGTAAATCTCCCAACAGCCAAACGCAAAAGCAGCAAACATCTCGCTGTATGTCCCACATCCAAAGTGCCAAGAGAGAGCTTGCTCTCCCTGTCTTTGAGTACTGTTTTCACTGTCCCGGTTACCTCTTTGCTAACATTCTCTTCAGCGCTGCAGGGAAACCAGGAACCACGTGGAGAAGGCACCCACACTGAAAGTGCCTGGAGGGAACATTGGGGCTTCTTCTCAGTGTCTCTGACATAGGGTTTCACTGTCCCGGGAAAGTCTCTGCTAACACCCTGCAGAGCGCTGTGCCCAATCTACAGAAACGTCTTGCGGTATCTCCTACAGGGAAAGTGCCAGGAGGGAATTGTCGAGCTTGTCCTCAGTGTCTCTGAGAATTGCTCTGATTATCCCTGTGACCTCTTTGCTAAGACTCTCCAGAGAGCCGTCCTCAAAACAAACACACATCTTGACATATCTCCCACATTGATCGCAGTGTCTCCAGGAACGGCATTCAAGGAGCCAGGAACTTTTCTCCCTACACTGTCCATTGAGTTGTCCTCAAAACCAAGATACATCCTGCTATATCTCCCACATGGAAAGTGCCAGGAGGGAGAAGTGGCGATTATGTTTAGACTTTCTCGGAACTGCTTCAAATCAACTAGATATCTTTGTGCTGTAAATCTCCCAACAGCCAAACGCAAAAGCAGCAAACATCTCGCTGTATGTCCCACATCCAAAGTGCCAAGAGAGAGCTTGCTCTCCCTGTCTTTGAGTACTGTTTTCACTGTCCCGGTTACCTCTTTGCTAACATTCTCTTCAGCGCTGCAGGGAAACCAGGAACCACGTGGAGAAGGCACCCACACTGAAAGTGCCTGGAGGGAACATTGGGGCTTCTTCTCAGTGTCTCTGACATAGGGTTTCACTGTCCCGGGAAAGTCTCTGCTAACACCCTGCAGAGCGCTGTGCCCAATCTACAGAAACGTCTTGCGGTATCTCCTACAGGGAAAGTGCCAGGAGGGAATTGTCGAGCTTGTTCTCAGTGTCTCTGAGAATTGCTCTGATTATCCCTGTGACCTCTTTGCTAAGACTCTCCAGAGAGCCGTCCTCAAAACAAACACACATCTTGACATATCTCCCACATTGATCGCAGTGTCTCCAGGAACGGCATTCAAGGAGCCAGGAACTTTTCTCCCTACACTGTCCATTGAGTTGTCCTCAAAACCAAGATACATCCTGCTATATCTCCCACATGGAAAGTGCCAGGAGGGAGAAGTGGCGATTATGTTTAGACTTTCTCGGAACTGCTTCAAATCAACTAGATATCTTTGTGCTGTAAATCTCCCAACAGCCAAACGCAAAAGCAGCAAACATCTCGCTGTATGTCCCACATCCAAAGTGCCAAGAGAGAGCTTGCTCTCCCTGTCTTTGAGTACTGTTTTCACTGTCCCGGTTACCTCTTTGCTAACATTCTCTTCAGCGCTGCAGGGAAACCAGGAACCACGTGGAGAAGGCACCCACACTGAAAGTGCCTGGAGGGAACATTGGGGCTTCTTCTCAGTGTCTCTGACATAGGGTTTCACTGTCCCGGGAAAGTCTCTGCTAACACCCTGCAGAGCGCTGTGCCCAATCTACAGAAACGTCTTGCGGTATCTCCTACAGGGAAAGTGCCAGGAGGGAATTGTCGAGCTTGTTCTCAGTGTCTCTGAGAATTGCTCTGATTATCCCTGTGACCTCTTTGCTAAGACTCTCCAGAGAGCCGTCCTCAAAACAAACACACATCTTGACATATCTCCCACATTGATCGCAGTGTCTCCAGGAACGGCATTCAAGGAGCCAGGAACTTTTCTCCCTACACTGTCCATTGAGTTGTCCTCAAAACCAAGATACATCCTGCTATATCTCCCACATGGAAAGTGCCAGGAGGGAGAAGTGGCGATTATGTTTAGACTTTCTCGGAACTGCTTCAAATCAACTAGATATCTTTGTGCTGTAAATCTCCCAACAGCCAAACGCAAAAGCAGCAAACATCTCGCTGTATGTCCCACATCCAAAGTGCCAAGAGAGAGCTTGCTCTCCCTGTCTTTGAGTACTGTTTTCACTGTCCCGGTTACCTCTTTGCTAACATTCTCTTCAGCGCTGCAGGGAAACCAGGAACCACGTGGAGAAGGCACCCACACTGAAAGTGCCTGGAGGGAACATTGGGGCTTCTTCTCAGTGTCTCTGACATAGGGTTTCACTGTCCCGGGAAAGTCTCTGCTAACACCCTGCAGAGCGCTGTGCCCAATCTACAGAAACGTCTTGCGGTATCTCCTACAGGGAAAGTGCCAGGAGGGAATTGTCGAGCTTGTTCTCAGTGTCTCTGAGAATTGCTCTGATTATCCCTGTGACCTCTTTGCTAAGACTCTCCAGAGAGCCGTCCTCAAAACAAACACACATCTTGACATATCTCCCACATTGATCGCAGTGTCTCCAGGAACGGCATTCAAGGAGCCAGGAACTTTTCTCCCTACACTGTCCATTGAGTTGTCCTCAAAACCAAGATACATCCTGCTATATCTCCCACATGGAAAGTGCCAGGAGGGAGAAGTGGCGATTATGTTTAGACTTTCTCGGAACTGCTTCAAATCAACTAGGTATCTTTGTGCTGTAAATCTCCCAACAGCCAAACGCAAAAGCAGCAAACATCTCGCTGTATGTCCCACATCCAAAGTGCCAAGAGAGAGCTTGCTCTCCCTGTCTTTGAGTACTGTTTTCACTGTCCCGGTTACCTCTTTGCTAACATTCTCTTCAGCGCTGCAGGGAAACCAGGAACCACGTGGAGAAGGCACCCACACTGAAAGTGCCTGGAGGGAACATTGGGGCTTCTTCTCAGTGTCTCTGACATAGGGTTTCACTGTCCCGGGAAAGTCTCTGCTAACACCCTGCAGAGCGCTGTGCCCAATCTACAGAAACGTCTTGCGGTATCTCCTACAGGGAAAGTGCCAGGAGGGAATTGTCGAGCTTGTTCTCAGTGTCTCTGAGAATTGCTCTGATTATCCCTGTGACCTCTTTGCTAAGACTCTCCAGAGAGCCGTCCTCAAAACAAACACACATCTTGACATATCTCCCACATTGATCGCAGTGTCTCCAGGAACGGCATTCAAGGAGCCAGGAACTTTTCTCCCTACACTGTCCATTGAGTTGTCCTCAAAACCAAGATACATCCTGCTATATCTCCCACATGGAAAGTGCCAGGAGGGAGAAGTGGCGATTATGTTTAGACTTTCTCGGAACTGCTTCAAATCAACTAGATATCTTTGTGCTGTAAATCTCCCAACAGCCAAACGCAAAAGCAGCAAACATCTCGCTGTATGTCCCACATCCAAAGTGCCAAGAGAGAGCTTGCTCTCCCTGTCTTTGAGTACTGTTTTCACTGTCCCGGTTACCTCTTTGCTAACATTCTCTTCAGCGCTGCAGGGAAACCAGGAACCACGTGGAGAAGGCACCCACACTGAAAGTGCCTGGAGGGAACATTGGGGCTTCTTCTCAGTGTCTCTGACATAGGGTTTCACTGTCCCGGGAAAGTCTCTGCTAACACCCTGCAGAGCGCTGTGCCCAATCTACAGAAACGTCTTGCGGTATCTCCTACAGGGAAAGTGCCAGGAGGGAATTGTCGAGCTTGTTCTCAGTGTCTCTGAGAATTGCTCTGATTATCCCTGTGACCTCTTTGCTAAGACTCTCCAGAGAGCCGTCCTCAAAACAAACACACATCTTGACATATCTCCCACATTGATCGCAGTGTCTCCAGGAACGGCATTCAAGGAGCCAGGAACTTTTCTCCCTACACTGTCCATTGAGTTGTCCTCAAAACCAAGATACATCCTGCTATATCTCCCACATGGAAAGTGCCAGGAGGGAGAAGTGGCGATTATGTTTAGACTTTCTCGGAACTGCTTCAAATCAACTAGATATCTTTGTGCTGTAAATCTCCCAACAGCCAAACGCAAAAGCAGCAAACATCTCGCTGTATGTCCCACATCCAAAGTGCCAAGAGAGAGCTTGCTCTCCCTGTCTTTGAGTACTGTTTTCACTGTCCCGGTTACCTCTTTGCTAACATTCTCTTCAGCGCTGCAGGGAAACCAGGAACCACGTGGAGAAGGCACCCACACTGAAAGTGCCTGGAGGGAACATTGGGGCTTCTTCTCAGTGTCTCTGACATAGGGTTTCACTGTCCCGGGAAAGTCTCTGCTAACACCCTGCAGAGCGCTGTGCCCAATCTACAGAAACGTCTTGCGGTATCTCCTACAGGGAAAGTGCCAGGAGGGAATTGTCGATCTTGTCCTCAGTGTCTCTGAGAATTGCTCTGATTATCCCTGTGACCTCTTTGCTAAGACTCTCCAGAGAGCCGTCCTCAAAACAAACACACATCTTGACATATCTCCCACATTGATCGCAGTGTCTCCAGGAACGGCATTCAAGGAGCCAGGAACTTTTCTCCCTACACTGTCCATTGAGTTGTCCTCAAAACCAAGATACATCCTGCTATATCTCCCACATGGAAAGTGCCAGGAGGGAGAAGTGGCGATTATGTTTAGACTTTCTCGGAACTGCTTCAAATCAACTAGATATCTTTGTGCTGTAAATCTCCCAACAGCCAAACGCAAAAGCAGCAAACATCTCGCTGTATGTCCCACATCCAAAGTGCCAAGAGAGAGCTTGCTCTCCCTGTCTTTGAGTACTGTTTTCACTGTCCCGGTTACCTCTTTGCTAACATTCTCTTCAGCGCTGCAGGGAAACCAGGAACCACGTGGAGAAGGCACCCACCCTGAAAGTGCCTGGAGGGAACATTGGGGCTTCTTCTCAGTGTCTCTGACATAGGGTTTCACTGTCCCGGGAAAGTCTCTGCTAACACCCTGCAGAGCGCTGTGCCCAATCTACAGAAACGTCTTGCGGTATCTCCTACAGGGAAAGTGCCAGGAGGGAATTGTCGAGCTTGTTCTCAGTGTCTCTGAGAATTGCTCTGATTATCCCTGTGACCTCTTTGCTAAGACTCTCCAGAGAGCCGTCCTCAAAACAAACACACATCTTGACATATCTCCCACATTGATCGCAGTGTCTCCAGGAACGGCATTCAAGGAGCCAGGAACTTTTCTCCCTACACTGTCCATTGAGTTGTCCTCAAAACCAATATACATCCTGCTATATCTCCCACATGGAAAGTGCCAGGAGGGAGAAGTGGCGATTATGTTTAGACTTTCTCGGAACTGCTTCAAATCAACTAGATATCTTTGTGCTGTAAATCTCCCAACAGCCAAACGCAAAAGCAGCAAACATCTCGCTGTATGTCCCACATCCAAAGTGCCAAGAGAGAGCTTGCTCTCCCTGTCTTTGAGTACTGTTTTCACTGTCCCGGTTACCTCTTTGCTAACATTCTCTTCAGCGCTGCAGGGAAACCAGGAACCACGTGGAGAAGGCACCCACCCTGAAAGTGCCTGGAGGGAACATTGGGGCTTCTTCTCAGTGTCTCTGACATAGGGTTTCACTGTCCCGGGAAAGTCTCTGCTAACACCCTGCAGAGCGCTGTGCCCAATCTACAGAAACGTCTTGCGGTATCTCCTACAGGGAAAGTGCCAGGAGGGAATTGCCGATCTTGTCCTCAGTGTCTCTGAGAATTGCTCTGATTATCCCTGTGACCTCTTTGCTAAGACTCTCCAGAGAGCCGTCCTCAAAACAAACACACATCTTGACATATCTCCCACATTGATCGCAGTGTCTCCAGGAACGGCATTCAAGGAGCCAGGAACTTTTCTCCCTACACTGTCCATTGAGTTGTCCTCAAAACCAAGATACATCCTGCTATATCTCCCACATGGAAAGTGCCAGGAGGGAGAAGTGGCGATTATGTTTAGACTTTCTCGGAACTGCTTCAAATCAACTAGGTATCTTTGTGCTGTAAATCTCCCAACAGCCAAACGCAAAAGCAGCAAACATCTCGCTGTATGTCCCACATCCAAAGTGCCAAGAGAGAGCTTGCTCTCCCTGTCTTTGAGTACTGTTTTCACTGTCCCGGTTACCTCTTTGCTAACATTCTCTTCAGCGCTGCAGGGAAACCAGGAACCACGTGGAGAAGGCACCCACACTGAAAGTGCCTGGAGGGAACATTGGGGCTTCTTCTCAGTGTCTCTGACATAGGGTTTCACTGTCCCGGGAAAGTCTCTGCTAACACCCTGCAGAGCGCTGTGCCCAATCTACAGAAACGTCTTGCGGTATCTCCTACAGGGAAAGTGCCAGGAGGGAATTGTCGAGCTTGTCCTCAGTGTCTCTGAGAATTGCTCTGATTATCCCTGTGACCTCTTTGCTAAGACTCTCCAGAGAGCCGTCCTCAAAACAAACACACATCTTGACATATCTCCCACATTGATCGCAGTGTCTCCAGGAACGGCATTCAAGGAGCCAGGAACTTTTCTCCCTACACTGTCCATTGAGTTGTCCTCAAAACCAAGATACATCCTGCTATATCTCCCACATGGAAAGTGCCAGGAGGGAGAAGTGGCGATTATGTTTAGACTTTCTCGGAACTGCTTCAAATCAACTAGATATCTTTGTGCTGTAAATCTCCCAACAGCCAAACGCAAAAGCAGCAAACATCTCGCTGTATGTCCCACATCCAAAGTGCCAAGAGAGAGCTTGCTCTCCCTGTCTTTGAGTACTGTTTTCACTGTCCCGGTTACCTCTTTGCTAACATTCTCTTCAGCGCTGCAGGGAAACCAGGAACCACGTGGAGAAGGCACCCACACTGAAAGTGCCTGGAGGGAACATTGGGGCTTCTTCTCAGTGTCTCTGACATAGGGTTTCACTGTCCCGGGAAAGTCTCTGCTAACACCCTGCAGAGCGCTGTGCCCAATCTACAGAAACGTCTTGCGGTATCTCCTACAGGGAAAGTGCCAGGAGGGAATTGTCGAGCTTGTTCTCAGTGTCTCTGAGAATTGCTCTGATTATCCCTGTGACCTCTTTGCTAAGACTCTCCAGAGAGCCGTCCTCAAAACAAACACACATCTTGACATATCTCCCACATTGATCGCAGTGTCTCCAGGAACGGCATTCAAGGAGCCAGGAACTTTTCTCCCTACACTGTCCATTGAGTTGTCCTCAAAACCAAGATACATCCTGCTATATCTCCCACATGGAAAGTGCCAGGAGGGAGAAGTGGCGATTATGTTTAGACTTTCTCGGAACTGCTTCAAATCAACTAGATATCTTTGTGCTGTAAATCTCCCAACAGCCAAACGCAAAAGCAGCAAACATCTCGCTGTATGTCCCACATCCAAAGTGCCAAGAGAGAGCTTGCTCTCCCTGTCTTTGAGTACTGTTTTCACTGTCCCGGTTACCTCTTTGCTAACATTCTCTTCAGCGCTGCAGGGAAACCAGGAACCACGTGGAGAAGGCACCCACACTGAAAGTGCCTGGAGGGAACATTGGGGCTTCTTCTCAGTGTCTCTGACATAGGGTTTCACTGTCCCGGGAAAGTCTCTGCTAACACCCTGCAGAGCGCTGTGCCCAATCTACAGAAACGTCTTGCGGTATCTCCTACAGGGAAAGTGCCAGGAGGGAATTGTCGAGCTTGTTCTCAGTGTCTCTGAGAATTGCTCTGATTATCCCTGTGACCTCTTTGCTAAGACTCTCCAGAGAGCCGTCCTCAAAACAAACACACATCTTGACATATCTCCCACATTGATCGCAGTGTCTCCAGGAACGGCATTCAAGGAGCCAGGAACTTTTCTCCCTACACTGTCCATTGAGTTGTCCTCAAAACCAAGATACATCCTGCTATATCTCCCACATGGAAAGTGCCAGGAGGGAGAAGTGGCGATTATGTTTAGACTTTCTCGGAACTGCTTCAAATCAACTAGATATCTTTGTGCTGTAAATCTCCCAACAGCCAAACGCAAAAGCAGCAAACATCTCGCTGTATGTCCCACATCCAAAGTGCCAAGAGAGAGCTTGCTCTCCCTGTCTTTGAGTACTGTTTTCACTGTCCCGGTTACCTCTTTGCTAACATTCTCTTCAGCGCTGCAGGGAAACCAGGAACCACGTGGAGAAGGCACCCACACTGAAAGTGCCTGGAGGGAACATTGGGGCTTCTTCTCAGTGTCTCTGACATAGGGTTTCACTGTCCCGGGAAAGTCTCTGCTAACACCCTGCAGAGCGCTGTGCCCAATCTACAGAAACGTCTTGCGGTATCTCCTACAGGGAAAGTGCCAGGAGGGAATTGTCGAGCTTGTTCTCAGTGTCTCTGAGAATTGCTCTGATTATCCCTGTGACCTCTTTGCTAAGACTCTCCAGAGAGCCGTCCTCAAAACAAACACACATCTTGACATATCTCCCACATTGATCGCAGTGTCTCCAGGAACGGCATTCAAGGAGCCAGGAACTTTTCTCCCTACACTGTCCATTGAGTTGTCCTCAAAACCAAGATACATCCTGCTATATCTCCCACATGGAAAGTGCCAGGAGGGAGAAGTGGCGATTATGTTTAGACTTTCTCGGAACTGCTTCAAATCAACTAGATATCTTTGTGCTGTAAATCTCCCAACAGCCAAACGCAAAAGCAGCAAACATCTCGCTGTATGTCCCACATCCAAAGTGCCAAGAGAGAGCTTGGTCTCCCTGTCTTTGAGTACTGTTTTCACTGTCCCGGTTACCTCTTTGCTAACATTCTCTTCAGCGCTGCAGGGAAACCAGGAACCACGTGGAGAAGGCACCCACACTGAAAGTGCCTGGAGGGAACATTGGGGCTTCTTCTCAGTGTCTCTGACATCGGGTTTCACTGTCCCGGGAAAGTCTCTGCTAACACCCTGCAGAGCGCTGTGCCCAATCTACAGAAACGTCTTGCGGTATCTCCTACAGGGAAAGTGCCAGGAGGGAATTGTCGAGCTTGTTCTCAGTGTCTCTGAGAATTGCTCTGATTATCCCTGTGACCTCTTTGCTAAGACTCTCCAGAGAGCCGTCCTCAAAACAAACACACATCTTGACATATCTCCCACATTGATCGCAGTGTCTCCAGGAACGGCATTCAAGGAGCCAGGAACTTTTCTCCCTACACTGTCCATTGAGTTGTCCTCAAAACCAAGATACATCCTGCTATATCTCCCACATGGAAAGTGCCAGGAGGGAGAAGTGGCGATTATGTTTAGACTTTCTCGGAACTGCTTCAAATCAACTAGATATCTTTGTGCTGTAAATCTCCCAACAGCCAAACGCAAAAGCAGCAAACATCTCGCTGTATGTCCCACATCCAAAGTGCCAAGAGAGAGCTTGCTCTCCCTGTCTTTGAGTACTGTTTTCACTGTCCCGGTTACCTCTTTGCTAACATTCTCTTCAGCGCTGCAGGGAAACCAGGAACCACGTGGAGAAGGCACCCACACTGAAAGTGCCTGGAGGGAACATTGGGGCTTCTTCTCAGTGTCTCTGACATAGGGTTTCACTGTCCCGGGAAAGTCTCTGCTAACACCCTGCAGAGCGCTGTGCCCAATCTACAGAAACGTCTTGCGGTATCTCCTACAGGGAAAGTGCCAGGAGGGAATTGTCGAGCTTGTTCTCAGTGTCTCTGAGAATTGCTCTGATTATCCCTGTGACCTCTTTGCTAAGACTCTCCAGAGAGCCGTCCTCAAAACAAACACACATCTTGACATATCTCCCACATTGATCGCAGTGTCTCCAGGAACGGCATTCAAGGAGCCAGGAACTTTTCTCCCTACACTGTCCATTGAGTTGTCCTCAAAACCAAGATACATCCTGCTATATCTCCCACATGGAAAGTGCCAGGAGGGAGAAGTGGCGATTATGTTTAGACTTTCTCGGAACTGCTTCAAATCAACTAGATATCTTTGTGCTGTAAATCTCCCAACAGCCAAACGCAAAAGCAGCAAACATCTCGCTGTATGTCCCACATCCAAAGTGCCAAGAGAGAGCTTGCTCTCCCTGTCTTTGAGTACTGTTTTCACTGTCCCGGTTACCTCTTTGCTAACATTCTCTTCAGCGCTGCAGGGAAACCAGGAACCACGTGGAGAAGGCACCCACACTGAAAGTGCCTGGAGGGAACATTGGGGCTTCTTCTCAGTGTCTCTGACATAGGGTTTCACTGTCCCGGGAAAGTCTCTGCTAACACCCTGCAGAGCGCTGTGCCCAATCTACAGAAACGTCTTGCGGTATCTCCTACAGGGAAAGTGCCAGGAGGGAATTGTCGATCTTGTCCTCAGTGTCTCTGAGAATTGCTCTGATTATCCCTGTGACCTCTTTGCTAAGACTCTCCAGAGAGCCGTCCTCAAAACAAACACACATCTTGACATATCTCCCACATTGATCGCAGTGTCTCCAGGAACGGCATTCAAGGAGCCAGGAACTTTTCTCCCTACACTGTCCATTGAGTTGTCCTCAAAACCAAGATACATCCTGCTATATCTCCCACATGGAAAGTGCCAGGAGGGAGAAGTGGCGATTATGTTTAGACTTTCTCGGAACTGCTTCAAATCAACTAGATATCTTTGTGCTGTAAATCTCCCAACAGCCAAACGCAAAAGCAGCAAACATCTCGCTGTATGTCCCACATCCAAAGTGCCAAGAGAGAGCTTGCTCTCCCTCTCTTTGAGTACTGTTTTCACTGTCCCGGTTACCTCTTTGCTAACATTCTCTTCAGCGCTGCAGGGAAACCAGGAACCACGTGGAGAAGGCACCCACCCTGAAAGTGCCTGGAGGGAACATTGGGGCTTCTTCTCAGTGTCTCTGACATAGGGTTTCACTGTCCCGGGAAAGTCTCTGCTAACACCCTGCAGAGCGCTGTGCCCAATCTACAGAAACGTCTTGCGGTATCTCCTACAGGGAAAGTGCCAGGAGGGAATTGTCGAGCTTGTTCTCAGTGTCTCTGAGAATTGCTCTGATTATCCCTGTGACCTCTTTGCTAAGACTCTCCAGAGAGCCGTCCTCAAAACAAACACACATCTTGACATATCTCCCACATTGATCGCAGTGTCTCCAGGAACGGCATTCAAGGAGCCAGGAACTTTTCTCCCTACACTGTCCATTGAGTTGTCCTCAAAACCAAGATACATCCTGCTATATCTCCCACATGGAAAGTGCCAGGAGGGAGAAGTGGCGATTATGTTTAGACTTTCTCGGAACTGCTTCAAATCAACTAGATATCTTTGTGCTGTAAATCTCCCAACAGCCAAACGCAAAAGCAGCAAACATCTCGCTGTATGTCCCACATCCAAAGTGCCAAGAGAGAGCTTGCTCTCCCTGTCTTTGAGTACTGTTTTCACTGTCCCGGTTACCTCTTTGCTAACATTCTCTTCAGCGCTGCAGGGAAACAAGGAACCACGTGGAGAAGGCACCCACCCTGAAAGTGCCTGGAGGGAACATTGGGGCTTCTTCTCAGTGTCTCTGACATAGGGTTTCACTGTCCCGGGAAAGTCTCTGCTAACACCCTGCAGAGCGCTGTGCCCAATCTACAGAAACGTCTTGCGGTATCTCCTACAGGGAAAGTGCCAGGAGGGAATTGTCGAGCTTGTTCTCAGTGTCTCTGAGAATTGCTCTGATTATCCCTGTGACCTCTTTGCTAAGACTCTCCAGAGAGCCGTCCTCAAAACAAACACACATCTTGACATATCTCCCACATTGATCGCAGTGTCTCCAGGAACGGCATTCAAGGAGCCAGGAACTTTTCTCCCTACACTGTCCATTGAGTTGTCCTCAAAACCAAGATACATCCTGCTATATCTCCCACATGGAAAGTGCCAGGAGGGAGAAGTGGCGATTATGTTTAGACTTTCTCGGAACTGCTTCAAATCAACTAGATATCTTTGTGCTGTAAATCTCCCAACAGCCAAACGCAAAAGCAGCAAACATCTCGCTGTATGTCCCACATCCAAAGTGCCAAGAGAGAGCTTGCTCTCCCTGTCTTTGAGTACTGTTTTCACTGTCCCGGTTACCTCTTTGCTAACATTCTCTTCAGCGCTGCAGGGAAACCAGGAACCACGTGGAGAAGGCACCCACCCTGAAAGTGCCTGGAGGGAACATTGGGGCTTCTTCTCAGTGTCTCTGACATAGGGTTTCACTGTCCCGGGAAAGTCTCTGCTAACACCCTGCAGAGCGCTGTGCCCAATCTACAGAAACGTCTTGCGGTATCTCCTACAGGGAAAGTGCCAGGAGGGAATTGCCGATCTTGTCCTCAGTGTCTCTGAGAATTGCTCTGATTATCCCTGTGACCTCTTTGCTAAGACTCTCCAGAGAGCCGTCCTCAAAACAAACACACATCTTGACATATCTCCCACATTGATCGCAGTGTCTCCAGGAACGGCATTCAAGGAGCCAGGAACTTTTCTCCCTACACTGTCCATTGAGTTGTCCTCAAAACCAAGATACATCCTGCTATATCTCCCACATGGAAAGTGCCAGGAGGGAGAAGTGGCGATTATGTTTAGACTTTCTCGGAACTGCTTCAAATCAACTAGGTATCTTTGTGCTGTAAATCTCCCAACAGCCAAACGCAAAAGCAGCAAACATCTCGCTGTATGTCCCACATCCAAAGTGCCAAGAGAGAGCTTGCTCTCCCTGTCTTTGAGTACTGTTTTCACTGTCCCGGTTACCTCTTTGCTAACATTCTCTTCAGCGCTGCAGGGAAACCAGGAACCACGTGGAGAAGGCACCCACACTGAAAGTGCCTGGAGGGAACATTGGGGCTTCTTCTCAGTGTCTCTGACATAGGGTTTCACTGTCCCGGGAAAGTCTCTGCTAACACCCTGCAGAGCGCTGTGCCCAATCTACAGAAACGTCTTGCGGTATCTCCTACAGGGAAAGTGCCAGGAGGGAATTGTCGAGCTTGTCCTCAGTGTCTCTGAGAATTGCTCTGATTATCCCTGTGACCTCTTTGCTAAGACTCTCCAGAGAGCCGTCCTCAAAACAAACACACATCTTGACATATCTCCCACATTGATCGCAGTGTCTCCAGGAACGGCATTCAAGGAGCCAGGAACTTTTCTCCCTACACTGTCCATTGAGTTGTCCTCAAAACCAAGATACATCCTGCTATATCTCCCACATGGAAAGTGCCAGGAGGGAGAAGTGGCGATTATGTTTAGACTTTCTCGGAACTGCTTCAAATCAACTAGATATCTTTGTGCTGTAAATCTCCCAACAGCCAAACGCAAAAGCAGCAAACATCTCGCTGTATGTCCCACATCCAAAGTGCCAAGAGAGAGCTTGCTCTCCCTGTCTTTGAGTACTGTTTTCACTGTCCCGGTTACCTCTTTGCTAACATTCTCTTCAGCGCTGCAGGGAAACCAGGAACCACGTGGAGAAGGCACCCACACTGAAAGTGCCTGGAGGGAACATTGGGGCTTCTTCTCAGTGTCTCTGACATAGGGTTTCACTGTCCCGGGAAAGTCTCTGCTAACACCCTGCAGAGCGCTGTGCCCAATCTACAGAAACGTCTTGCGGTATCTCCTACAGGGAAAGTGCCAGGAGGGAATTGTCGAGCTTGTTCTCAGTGTCTCTGAGAATTGCTCTGATTATCCCTGTGACCTCTTTGCTAAGACTCTCCAGAGAGCCGTCCTCAAAACAAACACACATCTTGACATATCTCCCACATTGATCGCAGTGTCTCCAGGAACGGCATTCAAGGAGCCAGGAACTTTTCTCCCTACACTGTCCATTGAGTTGTCCTCAAAACCAAGATACATCCTGCTATATCTCCCACATGGAAAGTGCCAGGAGGGAGAAGTGGCGATTATGTTTAGACTTTCTCGGAACTGCTTCAAATCAACTAGATATCTTTGTGCTGTAAATCTCCCAACAGCCAAACGCAAAAGCAGCAAACATCTCGCTGTATGTCCCACATCCAAAGTGCCAAGAGAGAGCTTGCTCTCCCTGTCTTTGAGTACTGTTTTCACTGTCCCGGTTACCTCTTTGCTAACATTCTCTTCAGCGCTGCAGGGAAACCAGGAACCACGTGGAGAAGGCACCCACACTGAAAGTGCCTGGAGGGAACATTGGGGCTTCTTCTCAGTGTCTCTGACATAGGGTTTCACTGTCCCGGGAAAGTCTCTGCTAACACCCTGCAGAGCGCTGTGCCCAATCTACAGAAACGTCTTGCGGTATCTCCTACAGGGAAAGTGCCAGGAGGGAATTGTCGAGCTTGTTCTCAGTGTCTCTGAGAATTGCTCTGATTATCCCTGTGACCTCTTTGCTAAGACTCTCCAGAGAGCCGTCCTCAAAACAAACACACATCTTGACATATCTCCCACATTGATCGCAGTGTCTCCAGGAACGGCATTCAAGGAGCCAGGAACTTTTCTCCCTACACTGTCCATTGAGTTGTCCTCAAAACCAAGATACATCCTGCTATATCTCCCACATGGAAAGTGCCAGGAGGGAGAAGTGGCGATTATGTTTAGACTTTCTCGGAACTGCTTCAAATCAACTAGATATCTTTGTGCTGTAAATCTCCCAACAGCCAAACGCAAAAGCAGCAAACATCTCGCTGTATGTCCCACATCCAAAGTGCCAAGAGAGAGCTTGCTCTCCCTGTCTTTGAGTACTGTTTTCACTGTCCCGGTTACCTCTTTGCTAACATTCTCTTCAGCGCTGCAGGGAAACCAGGAACCACGTGGAGAAGGCACCCACACTGAAAGTGCCTGGAGGGAACATTGGGGCTTCTTCTCAGTGTCTCTGACATAGGGTTTCACTGTCCCGGGAAAGTCTCTGCTAACACCCTGCAGAGCGCTGTGCCCAATCTACAGAAACGTCTTGCGGTATCTCCTACAGGGAAAGTGCCAGGAGGGAATTGTCGAGCTTGTTCTCAGTGTCTCTGAGAATTGCTCTGATTATCCCTGTGACCTCTTTGCTAAGACTCTCCAGAGAGCCGTCCTCAAAACAAACACACATCTTGACATATCTCCCACATTGATCGCAGTGTCTCCAGGAACGGCATTCAAGGAGCCAGGAACTTTTCTCCCTACACTGTCCATTGAGTTGTCCTCAAAACCAAGATACATCCTGCTATATCTCCCACATGGAAAGTGCCAGGAGGGAGAAGTGGCGATTATGTTTAGACTTTCTCGGAACTGCTTCAAATCAACTAGATATCTTTGTGCTGTAAATCTCCCAACAGCCAAACGCAAAAGCAGCAAACATCTCGCTGTATGTCCCACATCCAAAGTGCCAAGAGAGAGCTTGCTCTCCCTGTCTTTGAGTACTGTTTTCGCTGTCCCGGTTACCTCTTTGCTAACATTCTCTTCAGCGCTGCAGGGAAACCAGGAACCACGTGGAGAAGGCACCCACACTGAAAGTGCCTGGAGGGAACATTGGGGCTTCTTCTCAGTGTCTCTGACATCGGGTTTCACTGTCCCGGGAAAGTCTCTGCTAACACCCTGCAGAGCGCTGTGCCCAATCTACAGAAACGTCTTGCGGTATCTCCTACAGGGAAAGTGCCAGGAGGGAATTGTCGAGCTTGTTCTCAGTGTCTCTGAGAATTGCTCTGATTATCCCTGTGACCTCTTTGCTAAGACTCTCCAGAGAGCCGTCCTCAAAACAAACACACATCTTGACATATCTCCCACATTGATCGCAGTGTCTCCAGGAACGGCATTCAAGGAGCCAGGAACTTTTCTCCCTACACTGTCCATTGAGTTGTCCTCAAAACCAAGATACATCCTGCTATATCTCCCACATGGAAAGTGCCAGGAGGGAGAAGTGGCGATTATGTTTAGACTTTCTCGGAACTGCTTCAAATCAACTAGATATCTTTGTGCTGTAAATCTCCCAACAGCCAAACGCAAAAGCAGCAAACATCTCGCTGTATGTCCCACATCCAAAGTGCCAAGAGAGAGCTTGCTCTCCCTGTCTTTGAGTACTGTTTTCACTGTCCCGGTTACCTCTTTGCTAACATTCTCTTCAGCGCTGCAGGGAAACCAGGAACCACGTGGAGAAGGCACCCACACTGAAAGTGCCTGGAGGGAACATTGGGGCTTCTTCTCAGTGTCTCTGACATAGGGTTTCACTGTCCCGGGAAAGTCTCTGCTAACACCCTGCAGAGCGCTGTGCCCAATCTACAGAAACGTCTTGCGGTATCTCCTACAGGGAAAGTGCCAGGAGGGAATTGCCGATCTTGTCCTCAGTGTCTCTGAGAATTGCTCTGATTATCCCTGTGACCTCTTTGCTAAGACTCTCCAGAGAGCCGTCCTCAAAACAAACACACATCTTGACATATCTCCCACATTGATCGCAGTGTCTCCAGGAACGGCATTCAAGGAGCCAGGAACTTTTCTCCCTACACTGTCCATTGAGTTGTCCTCAAAACCAAGATACATCCTGCTATATCTCCCACATGGAAAGTGCCAGGAGGGAGAAGTGGCGATTATGTTTAGACTTTCTCGGAACTGCTTCAAATCAACTAGATATCTTTGTGCTGTAAATCTCCCAACAGCCAAACGCAAAAGCAGCAAACATCTCGCTGTATGTCCCACATCCAAAGTGCCAAGAGAGAGCTTGCTCTCCCTGTCTTTGAGTACTGTTTTCACTGTCCCGGTTACCTCTTTGCTAACATTCTCTTCAGCGCTGCAGGGAAACCAGGAACCACGTGGAGAAGGCACCCACACTGAAAGTGCCTGGAGGGAACATTGGGGCTTCTTCTCAGTGTCTCTGACATAGGGTTTCACTGTCCCGGGAAAGTCTCTGCTAACACCCTGCAGAGCGCTGTGCCCAATCTACAGAAACGTCTTGCGGTATCTCCTACAGGGAAAGTGCCAGGAGGGAATTGTCGAGCTTGTTCTCAGTGTCTCTGAGAATTGCTCTGATTATCCCTGTGACCTCTTTGCTAAGACTCTCCAGAGAGCCGTCCTCAAAACAAACACACATCTTGACATATCTCCCACATTGATCGCAGTGTCTCCAGGAACGGCATTCAAGGAGCCAGGAACTTTTCTCCCTACACTGTCCATTGAGTTGTCCTCAAAACCAAGATACATCCTGCTATATCTCCCACATGGAAAGTGCCAGGAGGGAGAAGTGGCGATTATGTTTAGACTTTCTCGGAACTGCTTCAAATCAACTAGATATCTTTGTGCTGTAAATCTCCCAACAGCCAAACGCAAAAGCAGCAAACATCTCGCTGTATGTCCCACATCCAAAGTGCCAAGAGAGAGCTTGCTCTCCCTGTCTTTGAGTACTGTTTTCACTGTCCCGGTTACCTCTTTGCTAACATTCTCTTCAGCGCTGCAGGGAAACCAGGAACCACGTGGAGAAGGCACCCACACTGAAAGTGCCTGGAGGGAACATTGGGGCTTCTTCTCAGTGTCTCTGACATAGGGTTTCACTGTCCCGGGAAAGTCTCTGCTAACACCCTGCAGAGCGCTGTGCCCAATCTACAGAAACGTCTTGCGGTATCTCCTACAGGGAAAGTGCCAGGAGGGAATTGTCGAGCTTGTTCTCAGTGTCTCTGAGAATTGCTCTGATTATCCCTGTGACCTCTTTGCTAAGACTCTCCAGAGAGCCGTCCTCAAAACAAACACACATCTTGACATATCTCCCACATTGATCGCAGTGTCTCCAGGAACGGCATTCAAGGAGCCAGGAACTTTTCTCCCTACACTGTCCATTGAGTTGTCCTCAAAACCAAGATACATCCTGCTATATCTCCCACATGGAAAGTGCCAGGAGGGAGAAGTGGCGATTATGTTTAGACTTTCTCGGAACTGCTTCAAATCAACTAGATATCTTTGTGCTGTAAATCTCCCAACAGCCAAACGCAAAAGCAGCAAACATCTCGCTGTATGTCCCACATCCAAAGTGCCAAGAGAGAGCTTGCTCTCCCTGTCTTTGAGTACTGTTTTCACTGTCCCGGTTACCTCTTTGCTAACATTCTCTTCAGCGCTGCAGGGAAACCAGGAACCACGTGGAGAAGGCACCCACACTGAAAGTGCCTGGAGGGAACATTGGGGCTTCTTCTCAGTGTCTCTGACATAGGGTTTCACTGTCCCGGGAAAGTCTCTGCTAACACCCTGCAGAGCGCTGTGCCCAATCTACAGAAACGTCTTGCGGTATCTCCTACAGGGAAAGTGCCAGGAGGGAATTGTCGAGCTTGTTCTCAGTGTCTCTGAGAATTGCTCTGATTATCCCTGTGACCTCTTTGCTAAGACTCTCCAGAGAGCCGTCCTCAAAACAAACACACATCTTGACATATCTCCCACATTGATCGCAGTGTCTCCAGGAACGGCATTCAAGGAGCCAGGAACTTTTCTCCCTACACTGTCCATTGAGTTGTCCTCAAAACCAAGATACATCCTGCTATATCTCCCACATGGAAAGTGCCAGGAGGGAGAAGTGGCGATTATGTTTAGACTTTCTCGGAACTGCTTCAAATCAACTAGATATCTTTGTGCTGTAAATCTCCCAACAGCCAAACGCAAAAGCAGCAAACATCTCGCTGTATGTCCCACATCCAAAGTGCCAAGAGAGAGCTTGCTCTCCCTGTCTTTGAGTACTGTTTTCACTGTCCCGGTTACCTCTTTGCTAACATTCTCTTCAGCGCTGCAGGGAAACCAGGAACCACGTGGAGAAGGCACCCACACTGAAAGTGCCTGGAGGGAACATTGGGGCTTCTTCTCAGTGTCTCTGACATAGGGTTTCACTGTCCCGGGAAAGTCTCTGCTAACACCCTGCAGAGCGCTGTGCCCAATCTACAGAAACGTCTTGCGGTATCTCCTACAGGGAAAGTGCCAGGAGGGAATTGTCGAGCTTGTTCTCAGTGTCTCTGAGAATTGCTCTGATTATCCCTGTGACCTCTTTGCTAAGACTCTCCAGAGAGCCGTCCTCAAAACAAACACACATCTTGACATATCTCCCACATTGATCGCAGTGTCTCCAGGAACGGCATTCAAGGAGCCAGGAACTTTTCTCCCTACACTGTCCATTGAGTTGTCCTCAAAACCAAGATACATCCTGCTATATCTCCCACATGGAAAGTGCCAGGAGGGAGAAGTGGCGATTATGTTTAGACTTTCTCGGAACTGCTTCAAATCAACTAGATATCTTTGTGCTGTAAATCTCCCAACAGCCAAACGCAAAAGCAGCAAACATCTCGCTGTATGTCCCACATCCAAAGTGCCAAGAGAGAGCTTGCTCTCCCTGTCTTTGAGTACTGTTTTCACTGTCCCGGTTACCTCTTTGCTAACATTCTCTTCAGCGCTGCAGGGAAACCAGGAACCACGTGGAGAAGGCACCCACACTGAAAGTGCCTGGAGGGAACATTGGGGCTTCTTCTCAGTGTCTCTGACATAGGGTTTCACTGTCCCGGGAAAGTCTCTGCTAACACCCTGCAGAGCGCTGTGCCCAATCTACAGAAACGTCTTGCGGTATCTCCTACAGGGAAAGTGCCAGGAGGGAATTGTCGAGCTTGTTCTCAGTGTCTCTGAGAATTGCTCTGATTATCCCTGTGACCTCTTTGCTAAGACTCTCCAGAGAGCCGTCCTCAAAACCAACACACATCTTGACATATCTCCCACATTGATCGCAGTGTCTCCAGGAACGGCATTCAAAGAGCCAGGAACTTTTCTCCCTACACTGTCCATTGAGTTGTCCTCAAAACCAAGATACATCCTGCTATATCTCCCACATGGAAAGTGCCAGGAGGGAGAAGTGGCGATTATGTTTAGACTTTCTCGGAACTGCTTCAAATCAACTAGATATCTTTGTGCTGTAAATCTCCCAACAGCCAAACGCAAAAGCAGCAAACATCTCGCTGTATGTCCCACATCCAAAGTGCCAAGAGAGAGCTTGCTCTCCCTGTCTTTGAGTACTGTTTTCACTGTCCCGGTTACCTCTTTGCTAACATTCTCTTCAGCGCTGCAGGGAAACCAGGAACCACGTGGAGAAGGCACCCACACTGAAAGTGCCTGGAGGGAACATTGGGGCTTCTTCTCAGTGTCTCTGACATAGGGTTTCACTGTCCCGGGAAAGTCTCTGCTAACACCCTGCAGAGCGCTGTGCCCAATCTACAGAAACGTCTTGCGGTATCTCCTACAGGGAAAGTGCCAGGAGGGAATTGTCGAGCTTGTTCTCAGTGTCTCTGAGAATTGCTCTGATTATCCCTGTGACCTCTTTGCTAAGACTCTCCAGAGAGCCGTCCTCAAAACAAACACACATCTTGACATATCTCCCACATTGATCGCAGTGTCTCCAGGAACGGCATTCAAGGAGCCAGGAACTTTTCTCCCTACACTGTCCATTGAGTTGTCCTCAAAACCAAGATACATCCTGCTATATCTCCCACATGGAAAGTGCCAGGAGGGAGAAGTGGCGATTATGTTTAGACTTTCTCGGAACTGCTTCAAATCAACTAGATATCTTTGTGCTGTAAATCTCCCAACAGCCAAACGCAAAAGCAGCAAACATCTCGCTGTATGTCCCACATCCAAAGTGCCAAGAGAGAGCTTGCTCTCCCTGTCTTTGAGTACTGTTTTCACTGTCCCGGTTACCTCTTTGCTAACATTCTCTTCAGCGCTGCAGGGAAACCAGGAACCACGTGGAGAAGGCACCCACACTGAAAGTGCCTGGAGGGAACATTGGGGCTTCTTCTCAGTGTCTCTGACATAGGGTTTCACTGTCCCGGGAAAGTCTCTGCTAACACCCTGCAGAGCGCTGTGCCCAATCTACAGAAACGTCTTGCGGTATCTCCTACAGGGAAAGTGCCAGGAGGGAATTGTCGAGCTTGTTCTCAGTGTCTCTGAGAATTGCTCTGATTATCCCTGTGACCTCTTTGCTAAGACTCTCCAGAGAGCCGTCCTCAAAACAAACACACATCTTGACATATCTCCCACATTGATCGCAGTGTCTCCAGGAACGGCATTCAAGGAGCCAGGAACTTTTCTCCCTACACTGTCCATTGAGTTGTCCTCAAAACCAAGATACATCCTGCTATATCTCCCACATGGAAAGTGCCAGGAGGGAGAAGTGGCGATTATGTTTAGACTTTCTCGGAACTGCTTCAAATCAACTAGATATCTTTGTGCTGTAAATCTCCCAACAGCCAAACGCAAAAGCAGCAAACATCTCGCTGTATGTCCCACATCCAAAGTGCCAAGAGAGAGCTTGCTCTCCCTGTCTTTGAGTACTGTTTTCACTGTCCCGGTTACCTCTTTGCTAACATTCTCTTCAGCGCTGCAGGGAAACCAGGAACCACGTGGAGAAGGCACCCACACTGAAAGTGCCTGGAGGGAACATTGGGGCTTCTTCTCAGTGTCTCTGACATAGGGTTTCACTGTCCCGGGAAAGTCTCTGCTAACACCCTGCAGAGCGCTGTGCCCAATCTACAGAAACGTCTTGCGGTATCTCCTACAGGGAAAGTGCCAGGAGGGAATTGTCGAGCTTGTTCTCAGTGTCTCTGAGAATTGCTCTGATTATCCCTGTGACCTCTTTGCTAAGACTCTCCAGAGAGCCGTCCTCAAAACCAACACACATCTTGACATATCTCCCACATTGATCGCAGTGTCTCCAGGAACGGCATTCAAAGAGCCAGGAACTTTTCTCCCTACACTGTCCATTGAGTTGTCCTCAAAACCAAGATACATCCTGCTATATCTCCCACATGGAAAGTGCCAGGAGGGAGAAGTGGCGATTATGTTTAGACTTTCTCGGAACTGCTTCAAATCAACTAGATATCTTTGTGCTGTAAATCTCCCAACAGCCAAACGCAAAAGCAGCAAACATCTCGCTGTATGTCCCACATCCAAAGTGCCAAGAGAGAGCTTGCTCTCCCTGTCTTTGAGTACTGTTTTCACTGTCCCGGTTACCTCTTTGCTAACATTCTCTTCAGCGCTGCAGGGAAACCAGGAACCACGTGGAGAAGGCACCCACACTGAAAGTGCCTGGAGGGAACATTGGGGCTTCTTCTCAGTGTCTCTGACATAGGGTTTCACTGTCCCGGGAAAGTCTCTGCTAACACCCTGCAGAGCGCTGTGCCCAATCTACAGAAACGTCTTGCGGTATCTCCTACAGGGAAAGTGCCAGGAGGGAATTGTCGAGCTTGTTCTCAGTGTCTCTGAGAATTGCTCTGATTATCCCTGTGACCTCTTTGCTAAGACTCTCCAGAGAGCCGTCCTCAAAACAAACACACATCTTGACATATCTCCCACATTGATCGCAGTGTCTCCAGGAACGGCATTCAAGGAGCCAGGAACTTTTCTCCCTACACTGTCCATTGAGTTGTCCTCAAAACCAAGATACATCCTGCTATATCTCCCACATGGAAAGTGCCAGGAGGGAGAAGTGGCGATTATGTTTAGACTTTCTCGGAACTGCTTCAAATCAACTAGATATCTTTGTGCTGTAAATCTCCCAACAGCCAAACGCAAAAGCAGCAAACATCTCGCTGTATGTCCCACATCCAAAGTGCCAAGAGAGAGCTTGCTCTCCCTGTCTTTGAGTACTGTTTTCACTGTCCCGGTTACCTCTTTGCTAACATTCTCTTCAGCGCTGCAGGGAAACCAGGAACCACGTGGAGAAGGCACCCACACTGAAAGTGCCTGGAGGGAACATTGGGGCTTCTTCTCAGTGTCTCTGACATAGGGTTTCACTGTCCCGGGAAAGTCTCTGCTAACACCCTGCAGAGCGCTGTGCCCAATCTACAGAAACGTCTTGCGGTATCTCCTACAGGGAAAGTGCCAGGAGGGAATTGTCGAGCTTGTTCTCAGTGTCTCTGAGAATTGCTCTGATTATCCCTGTGACCTCTTTGCTAAGACTCTCCAGAGAGCCGTCCTCAAAACAAACACACATCTTGACATATCTCCCACATTGATCGCAGTGTCTCCAGGAACGGCATTCAAGGAGCCAGGAACTTTTCTCCCTACACTGTCCATTGAGTTGTCCTCAAAACCAAGATACATCCTGCTATATCTCCCACATGGAAAGTGCCAGGAGGGAGAAGTGGCGATTATGTTTAGACTTTCTCGGAACTGCTTCAAATCAACTAGATATCTTTGTGCTGTAAATCTCCCAACAGCCAAACGCAAAAGCAGCAAACATCTCGCTGTATGTCCCACATCCAAAGTGCCAAGAGAGAGCTTGCTCTCCCTGTCTTTGAGTACTGTTTTCACTGTCCCGGTTACCTCTTTGCTAACATTCTCTTCAGCGCTGCAGGGAAACCAGGAACCACGTGGAGAAGGCACCCACACTGAAAGTGCCTGGAGGGAACATTGGGGCTTCTTCTCAGTGTCTCTGACATAGGGTTTCACTGTCCCGGGAAAGTCTCTGCTAACACCCTGCAGAGCGCTGTGCCCAATCTACAGAAACGTCTTGCGGTATCTCCTACAGGGAAAGTGCCAGGAGGGAATTGTCGAGCTTGTTCTCAGTGTCTCTGAGAATTGCTCTGATTATCCCTGTGACCTCTTTGCTAAGACTCTCCAGAGAGCCGTCCTCAAAACAAACACACATCTTGACATATCTCCCACATTGATCGCAGTGTCTCCAGGAACGGCATTCAAGGAGCCAGGAACTTTTCTCCCTACACTGTCCATTGAGTTGTCCTCAAAACCAAGATACATCCTGCTATATCTCCCACATGGAAAGTGCCAGGAGGGAGAAGTGGCGATTATGTTTAGACTTTCTCGGAACTGCTTCAAATCAACTAGATATCTTTGTGCTGTAAATCTCCCAACAGCCAAACGCAAAAGCAGCAAACATCTCGCTGTATGTCCCACATCCAAAGTGCCAAGAGAGAGCTTGCTCTCCCTGTCTTTGAGTACTGTTTTCACTGTCCCGGTTACCTCTTTGCTAACATTCTCTTCAGCGCTGCAGGGAAACCAGGAACCACGTGGAGAAGGCACCCACACTGAAAGTGCCTGGAGGGAACATTGGGGCTTCTTCTCAGTGTCTCTGACATAGGGTTTCACTGTCCCGGGAAAGTCTCTGCTAACACCCTGCAGAGCGCTGTGCCCAATCTACAGAAACGTCTTGCGGTATCTCCTACAGGGAAAGTGCCAGGAGGGAATTGTCGAGCTTGTTCTCAGTGTCTCTGAGAATTGCTCTGATTATCCCTGTGACCTCTTTGCTAAGACTCTCCAGAGAGCCGTCCTCAAAACAAACACACATCTTGACATATCTCCCACATTGATCGCAGTGTCTCCAGGAACGGCATTCAAGGAGCCAGGAACTTTTCTCCCTACACTGTCCATTGAGTTGTCCTCAAAACCAAGATACATCCTGCTATATCTCCCACATGGAAAGTGCCAGGAGGGAGAAGTGGCGATTATGTTTAGACTTTCTCGGAACTGCTTCAAATCAACTAGATATCTTTGTGCTGTAAATCTCCCAACAGCCAAACGCAAAAGCAGCAAACATCTCGCTGTATGTCCCACATCCAAAGTGCCAAGAGAGAGCTTGCTCTCCCTGTCTTTGAGTACTGTTTTCACTGTCCCGGTTACCTCTTTGCTAACATTCTCTTCAGCGCTGCAGGGAAACCAGGAACCACGTGGAGAAGGCACCCACACTGAAAGTGCCTGGAGGGAACATTGGGGCTTCTTCTCAGTGTCTCTGACATAGGGTTTCACTGTCCCGGGAAAGTCTCTGCTAACACCCTGCAGAGCGCTGTGCCCAATCTACAGAAACGTCTTGCGGTATCTCCTACAGGGAAAGTGCCAGGAGGGAATTGTCGAGCTTGTTCTCAGTGTCTCTGAGAATTGCTCTGATTATCCCTGTGACCTCTTTGCTAAGACTCTCCAGAGAGCCGTCCTCAAAACCAACACACATCTTGACATATCTCCCACATTGATCGCAGTGTCTCCAGGAACGGCATTCAAAGAGCCAGGAACTTTTCTCCCTACACTGTCCATTGAGTTGTCCTCAAAACCAAGATACATCCTGCTATATCTCCCACATGGAAAGTGCCAGGAGGGAGAAGTGGCGATTATGTTTAGACTTTCTCGGAACTGCTTCAAATCAACTAGATATCTTTGTGCTGTAAATCTCCCAACAGCCAAACGCAAAAGCAGCAAACATCTCGCTGTATGTCCCACATCCAAAGTGCCAAGAGAGAGCTTGCTCTCCCTGTCTTTGAGTACTGTTTTCACTGTCCCGGTTACCTCTTTGCTAACATTCTCTTCAGCGCTGCAGGGAAAC